>NC_051160.1:31602061-31815767 GCF_013339745.2 Dermacentor silvarum | reverse complement strand
GGATGGCCCGTCAAAAACCGCTCAGTAAAAATGGCGGGGGACGATAAAAACACAGGATCTGCGCGTGTGGCAGTGGAATTGCCGCGGATACAGAGGCAAAAAAGCAATACTGGCTCAATACCTGCGCACTCAGGAAGAGAAACCGCAGGTGATACTCCTGCAAGAAACCATAATAGAGGACGTAACTATTAACGGATACGAAGTCTCGGTTCGCAAAGGGGAGAATGGCAGAGGTGTGGCGACCTGTGTCAAGCGCGGCATAACCACCATAGACCATGGAATTCTGGATAAACGATCGAACGCGGAATACATGTGCGTGGAACTCCTACCGGGTAGACACTTTAGAACGGGCTTCCTTATACTCAATGTATATAGCTCGCCCAAGAAGAAGGGAGAACGCTTCTACGCGCTCATAGCCAAGGCAGCCAGTATAGCGGCGAAGGCGGGGATTCCCCTACTTGTAGCAGGAGACTTTAACGCACCACATACCACATGGGGCTATGGGGCGAACACACCGAAGGGAGAATCGGTCGTGAAATCCCTTCACGATCATGGCTTCACTCTTCTTACAGATCCACATTTCCCCACTCGCATGGGTAACTCGGTGACCAAACCCTCTTCACCCGATCTCACTTTTATCAACTACACAGGCCACAAAACATGGACGAATAGGGGGGAAGACCTAGGCTCGGACCATTACATTGTGGAGACGTGCTTATACGCTAGTTGCAAAGGTACGAGGTCTCACAGAATAGTAGACTGGAACAAATTCAGAGTCAGCAGGAAGGGTCTTCTTTGCGAGGGTGGCTATGACGACTGGAGGGATAAACTCCTCTCTGACGTCGCTGCCGCCACCAAAGAAGTAGAAACAGACGCCGACATTGAGGTTATGGACAGCCACCTTGCACATCTTATGGAAGCTAAGCGCTCCATCAAACAGCGATGGGAAAAGAACAAACTGAACCGAACGCTCAGGAAACGTATTGCGCGGCTTAATACGCAGATAGCCCAGTACGCGCAGGAGCTGGAGAGGAAACAATGGATTGAGGTGTGCGACAAAGTCGACGGACAGATGAGGGTAGGGGGTAAATGGAATCTGCTTAAACATTTCCTCAAGGCAGGAAACACCCGCAGTGCACAACGGTCAGCCATTGAGCGCCTTGTTCACAGGGAACTAGAGGGCAGGGACAAATATGAACTCATGGACGAACTCGCACAACGCTACCTGCCAATAGCAGTCGGGAGAGACGAGCCCGAGCAGTCCGCCTACGAAGGAGGGGAGGTACAGGAAATAGATGGCGATATCACATCATGGGAGGTGAGGCACGCACTCCACAAGCTCAACAGTACGTCGGCCCCTGGGGCGGACGGACTTAACAATCGCATGCTGAGAACCTGGACGATGATTCGGTAGACTTTCTCACCGACATGTTCAACAAACACTGGCGCGCGGGCACTTACCCCAAGGAATGGAAACACGCTTCGGTAATCCTCATACCCAAACCAGGCAAGAAATCCACACTGGAAAACTTCAGACCTATCTCACTAACATCATGCGTCGGAAAAATCTTTGAACATGTAATCAACGACCGGGTCTCGAGATTCATCGAACAGAGTGACATCTTCCCGTCGAATATGCTAGGCTTTCGCCCGCACCTTTCGACGCAAGATGCCATGCTACTCATTAAGACTCAGGTGTTGGACGCCTCGGCCAGGGACCCCAGGGTCATATTGGCCCTGGACCTGACTAAGGCTTTCGACACAATTGACCACAGTCATATACTGGCATCCATTTCTCACATGGGGCTTGGATACCGCTTTCATAACTTCATTAAGGCCTTCCTGAAAGACAGGACGGCGACCATTAAGATAGGGGACGTTCAATCCAAGGAGTACACGCTCGGTAGTACGGGGACGCCGCAAGGCGCAGTGATCTCTCCACTGCTATTTAACATCGGCATGTCCCCCCTTGCCAGGAAACTTGACTCGATGAAAAAGCTAGGCTCAGCCATCTACGCCGACGACATTACTTTATGGTCGTTTCAGGGCTCGACGGGAGAAACGGAACAGACACTACAAGAGGCGGTCGAAATCATCGAATACCACATAAGACTAATGAACCTTCGGTTATCCAGCAGCAAATCAGAGCTGCTGGTATACCAGCCTATACGTATGGGGCGCCGACCTAAAGGCTGGATTCCGGTAGAGGAGGTGGATATACACCTAAGAACGACAGACGGCGAGGAAATCCCTCGGGCAAACACACTACGTATTCTGGGCATGCTAGTCTCTGCAAACGGGAGAAACACAGCCACGATAGAGAAGCTGCAACAACACACAGCGGCCACCATCCGCCTCATACAAAGGGTCTCAGGGAAGAAGGGCGGCATCAAAGAAGACAATCTTCTTCGTCTTTTTCATGCGTTCCTTCTCAGTCACATAAACTATGTGGCCTCCATGCACAATTGGAGCACGGCAGAGAAGAAAAAACTCGAGGTACTCGTCAGGAAAACGGTCAAGCGGGTGCTAGGTCTCCCCTTGAGAACTAGCACAGCTAAATTACTATCTCTGGGTGTTCACAACACTATAGACGAACTGATCGAGGCTCAGCGTATGGCACAGGTCGCCAGACTCTCTAACACGACTGTAGGCAAAACGATTCTCGAAAAGGCAGGCATCAACTCGCCTCTTATTTTTGAAAGGGCAACTCCACTGCCACAAGCAATTAGAGAAATTATCGTAGTTCATCAGCTACCCAGAAACATGCACCCGATTCACAATGTGGGCCGACGCAAAGCCAGGGCTAAGGCCATGCTAGAGAAGCTAGACAGCCGGGGGGATGGCGCAATCTTTGTAGACGCCGCTAGAATGACTGCAGACAAATACACGCTAGCGGTAGTTAACAGGGAAGGGCGGCTACTCAATGCTGCTACAGTTCAAACCAAGTCCGCCAGCATCGCTGAGCAAGTAGCCATTTCGCTCGCTATGACAATGGAAGGTACCTTCACCATCTTCACCGACTCCATGTCTGCCGTAAGGGCTTTCGACTCGAATCACATCGCGGAAAAGGCCGCCATGATTCTGACTCACTGCAAAGTGTACTCTCACGAGTTGGTGTGGTTTCCCGCCCATCTGGGTGGGGCCGTCGACGGCATCCCCAACCCCAACGAAATGGCTCACGCCCGGGCGCGAGGACTCGCGTGCCGCCCCGGCGCGTCGGGTCCTTCTCGACCGGGCCTCCCGCACCCCGACGGGTGTGGGGCGGGAGTTGGAGATGCTACCGGCGGAGACGCACTGACCACCTTTAATGAGATCACGAATCACTACAAGCTAGGTAGGAGAACCCTCCCCACTCCGCACAAAGAACTTTCCAGGGGCCAGGAGATAGCCTTCCGACTAATTCAAACGAACACCTTTCCGTCGCCAGCCATTATGGCCAGCTACATGGATATCTCCCCTCAGTGCTCTCTCTGTGGCGAATTAGCCACCTTTGGTCACATCATGTGGCGCTGCCCCCGCTTACAAATCAACTCCAGGGTCCATCGCATCGACGAGACCGACTTCTACACCTGCATCACGAGCTCCGACCTTCGGAGCCAGCTATGGGCGATCCAGGGGGCCTGCGAGGTGGCAGGGGGTCTTGGACTCCCGGTACCGACGTGGGTGACGCCTAAGGAGGGTCGCTAGTCCACCCTCCCCCCAGGATAAAATAAAGTTCTTCTGTCTGTCTGTCTGTCTCCACGGGTCTCATGGTCACCGTCACTCGACGCTGCTTTACGTCGCGTTTGCAAACCAGCATGAGCTCGCGTTCTAAAGCTACGCTGCGCTGCGTATATAATACTGGTGTCATACGGTTACTTATGATAGCGATAGAACCCGTTCCGAATTGAGGGCTGCCACACTATCACTTTCGATCGCGATCATGCTCGATTCGGATATAGACAATCGTGATAGAGCCTCTTGATGACGATCGTAATTTGACGGCTACTGACGACCATGTAGTTCTGAGAGTTGCAGACAATCAGCAGACGATAATATCTTCACCCCCAATGATAACAAGCGAAATGATATCTTCCTAAAAGAAGTTTTATATTACAAGTTGTGGGCGTATTAGACAAATTCGGTAAGTGATTTGGACACATCGAAAAGAACTGGGCCGCTTGAACTCACCCACACTCGATCCGGATTGTTGGTACAATAGACTTTCATTCAGTTAATAAAAGTAATTATGATGCTAATGTCAACAGGAGCCGCAGTTAGTTGGTTCAGCAAGCGTGGGAATTATGGTTATAGTACATGGATTTGCCTAAACTTCGTTCCTGCTGGCTTTCACCCGCTTCGTGACTTTGCAAACGGCTCATTTTCGACGAAGCCCTGTTTTGAATACATTCAAATAAACATGAAAACTGTCCCACGGCAGTTATTCGCAGATTAACTGCCGCGGGACAGTTTTTGTATTTGTGGACATTTATGTATACACCTCTAGCAGAAAATCCCGATATTGAAACCATTACGCCACGAATTCATGTACAAGTGGAAGCGCTGCAATTAGCAGCGATTATGAGTGATCGCAAAGTGTTACTGCCTTCGGCATTTAAAAAGTTTAGATTGATTTGAAATGTAGGACAATGAAGGCAGGTAAAAGCATAAAAAACGAACCCAGAAAAAAACGTATGAAGCCACAAGCATGAAGATTAGACAAATCCGTGTACAAACCATCATTTACACGGTGCCAGAACAATCGAAGTGCCAGAGTTCCGTCTAATAATTATTGTAGGAAACCGTGGTTAGCAGCATGTAGCAGTGGCCAATGTCGATCGCGATCAAGAAAGTCGATCTGGATCGGGCCTGATCTGGAGCAAGACTGACCGTGTGACACCGGTATAAAACATTGCTGCTCTGCTTGACGTGTGCCCTCCGAGTCTGTTGCCTCAGCCCTCGGTACACGCTTCGGCCTATTTTTTGGCACTGAAAAGCCGTTGTGCAAACACAAACACAACTGCGAATGAAAAGGACAACACATACGCTGATTATCAACTGAAAGGTTACGCAGTGGCAGACAAATCAGAAAGACCAACAAGTGATCTCCGCACGCTCAAGGGAAGGAAGGCAGCGCAATCCCGTCAATAGCGGACACGTTCGGGCCCTCGAGAAAGATAACCATTTACGCGTGGCACTCCCTCTTTGTGCAGGATAATCGAGATGCGACTTACGCACGTGATACAGAAATTAATGATTTGCCATGCCTTGACCACAAGGAGCACTCCATTCTTGTGGCCGAACAGAACTGTATACTGTCAAGAAATCTGAAAGGTCACTTGCAATCACGACAGTGTAGATTGCTCAAATTCCTCTACTTTAAGTCGTTCATGGCCTCACTTTGAGTTGGAACTCGCGTCTGTGCACGGTGTATAACGGCTTTAGTTATTCCGGGCCGCCCCGGTTTACTCACTCTTCGGGAACGGCTTGCGCTATCTCTAGGCATGGCATACCACGCGAGACAGTTGCAGCACAAAAAAAATGGCGGGAAAAATAAAAAAATATCTTAAAGAAGCTTCGTGATCACATTCCTTGAACCTATTTTCGTGCCAACCTGTCCACATTTTGGTTTACAACAATAGCCTTTGTACGCTCCGTTAGGCAGGTTTTAGAACCGACAATCGATCGGGCACGCAATAGACAGCTCTTATCAAACGATTTTCAATATTTATTAGAAAATAACCGCACAGAATTCGGAAAGACTTCACCTTCAATCATGTCCACCCATATCTCGCAAATTAACACCAATGGCGAGTCTCATAACGCTGGAAGAATGTTCGGTTGTCTTTAGCAAATAATTTCGGCCTATTTCATCAAGGAAAAAAAAACTGTTCATATACCTTCCGGTCTGACTACCGATTCATGGCGTCTTTAACTATAAATGCTGATGTAAGCGCAGCGATAACAATCTAAAAAAGTGCACCTTAGAGTTGAAAGTACCTATAGTAAAATTCTTGGAGAGACTACAACTGGTGAAATTCCTTATGAATAAATACGAATGTAGTACATATGGATATCTAAATGTAAGCCGTACGCATGGTTCGTTCATATTCTGTCGAGGTATTGCCGTAAGTTCGACTTCCACATCTTGGAATTTATGCGAAGCGAAGCGTCCGCGAAGCGGCTAATTAAGTGTTACAAATATGCCCATTTAATTTCTCCGTTTGTGGAGTAAACAAAACTGTGCTCTTGCTCACCTCTGGTAGACAATATGACAGACGCGGCTATCACCTCAACGCCCTAATGGGCGTTGGCACTACAGAAGTATACGTGCGATTGTGGCCTACAGGTCGAGCGTTTGGCTGCCGTGCCGGGGGCGCCACCATCGGGCACCACCATCGGGCACGTCATTTAACTATTTCTTTAAGTGTGAGCTATTCGACAAGACAGTAGCACCCAACAGCCATAGTCATAAAAGGTCCCGGAGGTTTCGCGAAGAAAGCTTCCCTTTAAAATGCAATGCAATATGCCAGTATTCTCGGCGAAATGCAAAAACGCCCGTGTGCTTGCGTTCTAGTGCTCGTTAAGGAACCCCAAGTGGTCAAAATTAATCCGGAGCCGTGCACTACGGCGTACCTGATAATCAGAACTGGTTTTGGCACGTAAAACCCCAGCACGAAGAAGAAGATGCCAGTATTCTCATTACGCCAAGGTTTCTTCAAATCATCGAAGGTATCCCTAACTGCGGAGTATATGATCGCAAAGTATATGATTAACGACACTCGACACGGTTGCCTTATCGAGAGGGTGCACTTCGTTTGCCCTTGTTCGCGGCTCACAGCGGATCCACGTCGCTCCGCGTTGGCATCTTCTGCGCAACTTCTCCAGCCTTCGATACGCTTCCTTTCGAAAAAGTTAAGTTGGAATTTATTTCGCTTTGTTAAAGGATAGAGTCAAATCATTCATGATGTCTGTCCTTACCGGAGTCACCCGTTGGGAGGGCGAGGAAGATCACCAGAGCGACTATCCCAAGGAACAGCAGGCAGAGTATAATAGCCGCACCTGTACTCCGGCTTTCGCCCTCCCTGGAAGGTATTTCGCGAGTCTTCAAAAATAACGAAACACTTTCACACATCGGCAGGAAAGCAATTTGATCCAGCAAAGAAAGAATGTCCTTTTAAATCAATCAATCAATCAATCAATCAATCAATCAATCAATCAATCAATCAGCTTCTCTACCAATGAGAATGAAGAGGAGAAAAGAAAAAAATCACGCATAAGCTCCTCCGGGAGCTGTCTAACTACGCGCTCCACGCAGCCCGCTGTCGTTATCAGTGTTATGACACTTGATCCGGCCAGTACAAACGACAGCGCGGCGGCAACGCGAACTGGTGCGGACGGCGGCGCAAGGTGCATCGATAAATTAGCAAGCAAAGTACTGCAGGTGGTGGCGGAAGGCGCGCTGATGGCGTTTCGATCATCAGCCGTTACCACTCTTTAGCGCCTTGTATATCCGAAAGGGGCAGGGTGCGGCGTGGGCTGAGACCTTCGTGAGCGCTGTGTTCTCGCCGCTCCGTTCGCGTCGAAGCGACGGACAGCAAGAAGGTAAACCTGCTCGCCTCTGCGGGTTCTATCTTGAAAGCGAATGTCATCCATAGAAATAAAAAGTTTCACTCGACCATTTGACCCGTTAACCCAACTATTTACCCGGTGAGGGCCCCTTTGACCTCAGGGAAGAATCCCGTCAGGGAACTCCGTCTGAAAACATTATTGTTATGCACTAGAAGCCGCATAAAGCGCCGTCCAAGGAGTGTTCCAGCGCAAGAAGCTTTAAAAAGGCGGAAGTATTAGCCGAGATAGATGCAACGTAATGCTGCGAGTTCATGGTTGAGAGGAAGTGGGCTACCCTCCTTGCAGCAAACTCTCTCTCTCTCTCTCTCTCCCTTATTGCCTCGACCAGTGATAAGCTGAACGCAAGTGCAACTCCAACGCCTTCTCGCAATCGCAGCCTGGAACCCGCTTCATGTTTGCTACACACTCCTTGCCTCCATTTTGAAGCGAATAATGTCTTTGCCTGTTCTGATCGTTTTCGTGGCTGTTCGGTGGTTGGACTCTGCAAGAAAAACGTTCGGTCATTCGTTCGTTCTACTTATTCGCTTACATTGACAATCACCGCGTCGATGGGTACGTTATGCACATGATTCTGTATTTTTTTTTTTTTTTTTGCTTGGTGATGCATACAGTTTTGTACAAAACTCGCTAGGGGGAACATTGGTGCTGCGATCGTTCACTTGCCATGGGGAATGGTGTTTAGAACGATTATTTGTGCGAACTTCGTACTAGTGGCTTCAACCATTCTTATGACTTTACTTATCATGCTTAGTGTATATATATATATATATATATATATATATATATATATATTGTATTTCTCAGTACTCGTAGCTTTCTAAGCGCAGGAAGGCAATTAGACTTTGTGTGCATGCGCAATCATCGCACATTGTGGCGCTGACAGTGCAATATTTCATTTGAATATTTGAATATGATAAATTGCAAAGTCACAACGCCATTTGAAACTGACGAAGACCATTCTTAGGCACACCCACGTACTACAGTCGAACCCGGATATACCGAATCTGAAGGGGATCACAAAAAAACTAGCGGAGCTGATGGGCACCTAACTAGTCCTGGCTGTTGGGCTAGGCTAAGCACTACCAAGTCGTCCCCAGCATTTTCCGGAATTTATTGATTATTAATCGATTATCGATTAGTTATTGATTGGCTATTCATTGGCTATCACAAGGTATTGCCCACGTGTTTGGGGTAGGCTGAGCACTACCAAGTCATCCCCAGCATTTTCCTGAATTTATTGATTATTGATCCATTCATCATCATCAGCCTATATTTATGTCAGCTGCAGGATGAAGGCATCTCCCTGTGATCTCCAATTACCCCTGTCTTGCGCTAGCTGATTCCAACTTGCGCCTGAAAATTTTCTAACTTCATCATCCCACCTAGTTTTCTGCCATCCTCGACTGCGTTTCCCTTCTCTTGGTATCCATTCTGTAACTCTAATGGTCCACCGGTTATCCATCCTACGCATTACATGGCCTGCCCAGCTACACTTTTTCCGCCTAATGTCAACTAGAATATCGGCTATCCCCGTTTGCTCTCTGATAGACACCGCTCTCTTCCTACCACTTAATCTCAGGCCTAACATTTTTTGTTCCATCGCTCTTTTTGCGGTGGACCTTAACTTGTTCTCGAGCTTCCTTGTATGCTGTTATTACAAGCCAAAACTATTCTATTCGCGGGCGGCAACCTCGTCCAACAAACAAGGTAGTGATATGGGCAGCCAAATGGCTGCGTATGTCAAGCGCTGTGGGTGCTTCCCTATGGGCCAGCACACAAGGTTCGTTACGAAAAGCCACCAGATAACTAAAAGCGAAGAGATGGAGGCTTTCCACACCAAGTAACGGGGACGAAGTAATGTGTCAACAAACTATCGCTGTCTCTCATTAATAAAGAAGTATCATTTCTGACAGGGCATTCGTCGACGATTTAACGCGCCTTTCTGCTTGTCTTTCTGCGGGATTAAACTCCCTTGGTAGTTGGCGTTCGTCGTGTCACTGTAAATTTCTTTGTCCTCTTTTTTTTTACTTAATAATACTTATTGTACCAGTATGTCAGACCAACTAGCTCATGCAGAAGCTTTGCCACACTCTGCCCGATCAGTAATGACTGTATGATTGCACAAGTCTCTTCTATAACAACGTCACAGGGCACCCTGTATAGGCAGATCACGCAATAATCTTGCGATGACTCCGTATTAATGCTTACCCAGCCTCAATACCTAAAAGGGAATAAAGAAAAAATGGAGGAAAAGGATACTTGAGGTACTTGAGGACGAAATAATGTGAGAGAGTATAAATAAATTTGAGCTAGAGAAATTAGGCCAACACCATCTTTTGTCTGACGAAAAGGCCGGTGTTTTAAATGACGTATGACACACATAGTACAGATATACACAGCTTTCTCCTAAGGTGAGTGTAAAATGGCTGGATGAGCCGCAACACTCACTCTTCACGAAATGCAGCAGTAATTAGAAATGTAAAGTACAATCAAAACTACACATATACAAGTACAAATACCAACGCCTTTTGCCTATTGAACCAACAATCTTAACCCGTATGGACATATAAAGGGTGCAGTCAAAGACAGCCAAACAGGTGCATCATTATTGTTAGTTTTGAGAAGTGGGAAGCTTATGAATCGGGATTTAATTGGCTTAACAAAGACTCATTGGCTTAACAAAGTTGACATTTGATCGGTATCAAGTTCTGTAGTTCTTACACGATTTTCTTTGTCTAAATCTGCATAGGAAATTTTTCCAGATACTCAGTAGAATCACAGCATTTAGGGCTGATGTGTATGTAGAAAAGCTTTGAAAAGGTAGCCTACACTGGAAGAATAATGATGAACGTGCACCCAAATGTAAAATAACAGTTCAAATATGTAACCGTTATTTGAAAACCAGTGAGTACCTCACTAAAGATTTCTGAGAAAGAACAGAACGCAGCAACTTATTTTCTGGTCGGACATGCGCGCGTAAACGTTTATGAAAGAATTTGCGCGCTGTGCACAAAAAAAGACAATAAATCATTGTGGCTGCTCTTTCTAGGAATCGCAGTCTGAAACTCGATGCCTGGAGACATCTTTTATTTAGAATTTGAAAATATATTTTAATGCTTATAGGGCTGTCAGTGATTTGTACTTGAATTTGCTTTGTTTGTTCAGTCAGAAACTTTCTTTTTTTGTTCTTGTTCAGTACTATACCCACTCCAGGTAGGTTATCGGCAAGAAAATAAAAAAAAGCTAAAATACTTACTCGATACTTCGCTGAAACCAATGCCTAAATGGAAACGGAAGAGAAATAATTCAATTGCAAGAGATGCTGTGCCCCTGTATCAACATCTTGATACGTTGCATATCGAACATAATCTGTGGTAAAAAGGTTCCACACTCAAATAAAAAGTCAATATGTGGAGCTGCCGCCAGATGAGAACACACTATGAAAATTAATAACAATAAGAACAGATTAAAAATGTGTCAGGCAGGGCGAAATTTCTCAGACAGGGTGGCAGAGTTTCGTAAGGTGAACTTATACTCGTCACTGTCGGTCTTATCATTGTTCACAAATGATAGAACCGACACTGACAGTGACTGATCTGGACTCTAGTGGAACGATGTCACAGGGCACCGAAGATGACGAAGAAGGGGAGTGCTCAGCTGGCCTGTATTTAGTGCATTCTTTTGCAGATTTCCAGCGACATCACGTGACGTCGTTCCACCTGGCTCATAAAACTAGATGGCGGGACTCACAAGACCGCTTTTGTCAAGAATGTCATTTATATGAAAACCTCAGCCAGCCTATCCGAGATGGCTAACCCCGGTCGGATAACCTTTGCCAGGGCGACTAGTTGACTTTGGCAGGCTCGGTGCTAATCTTGCCCGCGCCTGCCACGATTGCCGAGTTGCTATGGTGACTTGCAGCTGAGCATGAGGTCACGGGTTCGGTACCCTGTCGCGGCTATCACATTGCGATGTGAACGAAACGCGAAAGGATTTCATGTAATTAGAGTTAGGCGCACGTTAAAGAACCAACAGGTGGTCAACATTACTCGGAAGCCCTTTACTATGGCATCCGTTATAACTGACTATGCAGTTTCGAAAACGTCACAATTTAATGTAATGGTAAATCTTGTCTGGTTCCCGTCCATGCATGGTGCGCCACGTCTCACCAGACGCCATTTCAAAACTTGGAGTACGCTTAAGCTTCGCCCTTAAGAATGGAACGCGATAGCATCGTTGGACGCCGTTGACGCCGACACCATATTTTCTGCGACATGGGGCCCGTTCAAAACAAATTAGCAGGCGAAGTCCCAATTTGACCTGCCTTAGGGAGCCTACATTCAAGCGCTGTTTTGCATGTAGGCTTGCCTAGGATGCGAGCGCCATCTGGATATCATTTTCGCTACTATTGTACCCGAACGCACGGCTGTAGGTCCGGTAGAAATGCTGGAAAAGGGGTTTGTGTTTGAGTTTCCTCGTAGCAGAATTAGGCTTTCTCGTACATTCAAATTACAATCCGACGCCGATTGGTAAACAGTCCGACGGCGAATCCGATGCCGAATGGTAAAGTCGTACTTCACCATTTTTCTGACGGATTTCACTGTGAGAAATTAAAATCTTCTTCACCAAAACTTTGCACCACGGGGAGGGCCTGCGCGGTCGGGGTGGTTGGAAATGATTTTTTCCGCCACCCGCCGACATCGCATGCCGACGCCGGTTGCCGACACCGGACTTCCTGCGACACGGGGCCCCTAACGCTATCGCGTTAATACGGATAACGATCACGTGTTCATATCACAGCTCTTTCTGAATGTAATTCCAGTTCTAGAAATGAGCGTTACGCTTACCTGACAACGCAGTACCTTGCCCAGTGCTCATCTGTGACAGACCATACTGGGACGACTGGAAGGTAGACGCATCTCCTGGAATCCAAAAGAAGCAGGCAGATCAGGGATGGTAGTCCGAGGAAATTGGCGTAACATTGACCTACCCATGGTTCAGCGTTCTTGGACGGATGTTCGATTGGCGACGAAAAGTGCGCAAGGCGAGGCTGTCAACGTAGTCGACTGCCCGTGTCAGGCGACGTCGACTTGACAGACGGTCAACAATGGAATGCTGCGCAAACAATGTGCTTCTCATTACCCGCAGTGTGCTATAGGCACCGTATGCTTACGTTTAGCCGAGCGACTGCATTCCTTAACTGTGATGGTGATGGTGTATGAGTGCTTTGTAGCGTACGGTGGAAATAAAGCTGAAGTGAGCCGAGAACGGTACAATATGTAGTCGGCGAGGGCATGAGGAACGTTCACTATACATGCAACGTGAGCCGCGTTCGCATGAACTGGACGGTGTCACATCGCATCATCATTCTAATGCATCGCGTTCACGCGGACAAGGACCATGCTTTGGGAAGAGACGTCGCCCTAATCACTTCTGCCGAATTTGGAAAAATCTCACTTTTGATATCCTTCACGCCAACTCAAGTCGTCTCCCGGACAAACAGCAAACATCGGAACAGTTTATTTACACCATTCAATAGCGCCAGGGACCAATGCTATATTTAGACCCAATTGGTTCAGGCGTAAGTCGGCGCAATACTTAAATTCTGTAAATGTCTAGTCAGAGAAACTAGAGTAAAGCTTTAGACATGCAATGCAAAGATGAGCAGCGTTGCATATTATCTATACAGTTGTCAAGCAACTTCGGACGATATGTGAGCTGCAGAGATTAAGAGAAGGGGAAATCTCTACATTGGCGCAGGCATGTTAAGCGAATAGCTTCTAAAGCGATCTTATCTTCATGACGTCCGATTTCACGCGAGGGTTCGAAATGACAGACCTGCGTTCTAAACAGGACAATTATGTACGTTCTTGTGAGCTGATTTCGTAATCGTGCGATCCGAACGGAGCCGCCATTTTGAGATGCTTCGCATGTTTTGTATGATCAGAGATATGTTGCTAAGCAGCTGTAACTTAAGAGACGCGTCGGAGTTCCTTTAGCATTAGGTTTATCAGCGCAAGCAGCCGAGGACAGGGCCTACCCAAGGAGCGTTGCCATAGAAGGACCCACCCTGAGAGGCACAAGTGTTCACACTGACCTTTCCCGGAGGACGGCAGCCTAATTTCGGCGCGGACAGGACGCGACTGCAAGAGTACCGCGTGGAAGCCGAGGATATACCAGGTGGTAGGACTGGGCACCGGACACGAGCGAAGAGCCGCCGAGCTGGCTGACCGCGGCCGCCGGATAACGACCCAAACAGGATGCTCTGGCGCGCGTGTTGCAGGCGCTCGCTCGTGCTAACGGAAATGGCCGTGTTGGTTTCTTGAACCCCAAAGAAATGACGCAACGCAATGAGGGAAATTCGCCATGAATCGGGGTTACTTTTAGGAGATATATATTTCTGAGTGATAACAAAATGCAACAAACTTGTCGTGGTTGTTGGTGGTATTAAGCCTGTGGGCTGTGCCCACTGTGGTAGTAGGCAAATACGCTGTTTGATGTTGGCAAGTGACATTCGAATTGAAAGGCTTACAACGAAATTATAGAAATAACCTTGTAATGCCGAATCACAGTTCCCCTTCAAGGAAAATTAGAAGATTGTGTTCACCTTTATTTCTGGCAACGAGGAATGCATCTGGATGGAAGAAAAATAACAATTAAATGGCATTTGAAATAAAACTAATTTAGTATAGTAAATTTAAGAAACTGGTGGGCTGAATAATTCACAAATGAAAATTGTCCAGCACATCAAAACGCCATACTATATGCTATGCACTGACAACTTTGTAAGCGATTGCTTGCGTATTACGACAGGAAACGCGGTGCAGATTGCAATTACGGACGCGTCCCTCAGGAGCCGTGGTAGAATTTGTAGGAAAAGCAGTACTTTTATGCAGCATCAAAACGTGTGCAATTTCAAGACACGATGCATTTAATTGACCTTGTAGAATCGGCGCCAATGCGCCACAGTACGATCAGAGACGCGCAGAGAATGATAATGATGATGATGACGATGAAGTTGTTACTTTACATAATGGCACAAATTCCCTAAGTGGAATAGGCCAGAAAGCGGGTGGTGAAGTGATAAACAAAAAAAGTAACCGAGGATGATAACAAAAAAGATAATCAATGAAATAAAATCCTAAGTAATAACATATTCAGCCTTGCGTAAACAGGCAAACCAAGAACAAGGGAATAATAATATTACCTAAAGTAAAGTAAATGGTTGAGGTAAAGAGTAAGTTAAATTTGGAATAACAATACTATTGTACTGCTATAGCGAATAGGCTGTATCCTAATACCAGTGCCCCAAGTGAGAGTAGAACAGCGCTGCATAAATACAGCCTGAGATTACGAACCGCAATACGATGGATTCGAAGTGTTCGATGAATTCTGCCTCATCGCAGATCAATCAGTCCATTAATCAAATAATTAACCAATCAATAAAATTTTACAACATAAATGCACTCACAATACATAGATCAATGTGACACAGCTGGAGGCCCGAAAAAAAAAATGCAGCAGATGCGACGAGTTGGAATCTATATACAGCAAAGCTTTGTGTGAGTGCAAAAAGAGTCGAAACACGAGTTTGTGTTTATTCAATGTCCGCACAAAGTGACACGGAAGGCTTTATTCAGGCATTGTAGAGAGGCTAATGCAATGCCGCCGCTGCCGCAGATATGGGAGAAGGCGCGTTTTCCTGTTCCTTTTATTTCGTTCCCCCGCACGGTTGGCGGAGCCATGCTGATGTTGATGATGATGATGACTTGATGCGTTTCCTTTTGTATCGGGTGGACGCCCAACTTAGATCCTAGCAATAAGGAGAATAAAAGGGAAAAGAAAAAGAGAAGAAAATGAAAAAAAAAAAAAATGAACGCAGAAAAAAATGGCGGTGGAGGGGGGGAAGAGAGAGAGAGAGAGAGAGAGACCACCGTCACAGTAGCAAAGAACTCGACGCCTGCGGTGGCCGATGGGTAAACCGATGGGCGGAGGCGAGCGCCCCTCTGGTGGTCGTGCAATGAACCCAGCGGGGCGCGCGGCGCGTGTACTCCGCTCTGATTGGTTGGCCTAATCGGCCAGACAACAGCTAGGCCACAGCACCCACGGTCACTAAACCCGGCGAGGGTCGCTCCTAGCGCAGGCACACCTCCCTGCTCCCCCCTCGCGAGCACGAGAAGACGCTGCCCAATCAAGCGCTCATCAAGTGCTATGGTCGGATACAACTTTAGAAGACAGCGGCATTTGTCCCTCAAAGGCGGATGGACACGAGCCGGCACCAATAGGCGCGCACTTTAGGTGACGTCATGAGCCGGACGGCCGGTGTCCCCGCCGACGGAGAACATGCCTAACATGTACGCCCTCGCTTCGAACTGGGCCGAGTCGCGTCAGCTCTGTGCGTCTTCCTTCGTCAGAGTGAATTCGAATTGTTTGTGGTGGTCTGTCATGCCGGAAATATTATTGTGAGCTTACGATGCACAATTTGTGCCGCGTGCGTTTGTTCTGAGCCTTGAGCCGGCGAAGAAAGATTGCGGCGAACATCGGTGGCGCTGCCCTGCGCTTCGTGTGGAAACAAGATCCCGCGGCGGCATACCGCTGCAAACAAACATCGTACGTGTTTGTTCCGTGGTGTTTTGTTTTGCTCCTAAGTGAAGTTACGACGAGGAGAGTTCGCCAAAGTCTGGTACCTACTGTGAGCGGCGGGTGTGTTTGTGTACTGTGCCCCTGCGTTTCTCGTCGGACGTGGTGAAGTGATGGAGCAAAACCATTATCAGGATAAATGAGAAGCGTGCGCAGCTGAAACCAACCTGCGAGTTTCTCAACAGAAAAGATTTGTGAAAGCAACCTCCAACGCAAAGATTCGTTGCTGCCAGCTCAGCGTGCAAACGACCGATCGTTGGCAGCAGTGTGATAAGATAGCCGAGCGTCTAGCGGCGTCGTTCGAGTGTTGTGTAGCACCGTCGATTGATTGCTTTCCACCAATGCTAACAATCAGTGACTAACACGCGCAGCTTGAGTGAATGCCATTGGATTGTTAACGGTCAGGCGTTTGGAAGCAGTGTTTGTTTCCTTAATGTCAGCCTGAATGCTAATTTAAAATTATGACTGATACACTGGTGCCGTTGCAAGGGAGCTTGGCATGAATTCGCGTCGCTGTGTGGCTTAGAACTCTTCGCTCACTGCACGCGCCAGCTGTAGAAAGCCTGCTGTGACACAATCGCGCATAAGTTGTGCTGTCAGCGCTCGACTTGCTTTCCGACAACACAGCTTTGCGATTTGTCGTGATATGTCGCTACTAAAAAATTCCCATGACAGTGAAGACAACAGAGCCAATATGTACATTAAAAAGAAGTACGACAAAGTAGGCACAGCTGCTTGTGAACTGACTCCTAATAGTTCTACTCGTGTCTGCGTTAAATGTGTGTGCGTGTTTTCTTGTGTGTTTGTGTATATTTGTTATTTTGCCCTTTTTTGTATTTTAGATCTCAGTTTTCGCGTTTGTGTTCATGTGTGTGAATATGTGAGTTCTTCCGTGCGTGTATGTATTTGTTCCTATTTCTATCCTTTTATTTTTGCATTTGTTCTTGTAAGCATGCTGCAGCCACGACTTTCGACAATTCCATTAACTCGTCTCATTCAAAGCACCAAGTCCTGTGAATAGCCGGGCTGGTCTCTTTGATGTCATTAAAGCTATTCTCTCTTGTCTACCTTGCCTCCTCAGTCTGCCACCTTGCTTTGTTTTCTCCTACTATTCTGACCTTGCTTCTTGTGCTGTTGCTGCAACGTGATTAATCAACTTGCACCAAAGAAAGTTCTATCAGCTGTTACAACAGAAACATTGACAGATACAAAATGTTAAAAGCATCACGTGGCTTCCACAGTTACTTCGTCTCTTTCCCCTGTTAATGTGTTTATGCATCAGTGCATACGGTAGCTTACCAGAAGTGCACATGAAAAGGTGCCATATTGTGAAACAGCACCTTGCTATGTTGTTGCATTCAGTCTTTATAAACAGATGGTTTTGCTGCCCGTCACATGTAGTGGTACACATATATAACATTGTGCAGTGTGGTATCATTTCCTGTCATGACGCTTTCATTATTACAAATGCAGTTTTCTAGTGAATGGAGTCCAGCGAAGCAGTGCTGTGAGAGCTTTTGCAACTTTCACCATTTATTCCCCAATATCACTGTTTGAATCTGTCCGTCACTTTGCCTACGGCTTGTAATGAACAAAGTGACTCACTAAAACACGTTCAACTTTTTTCCGGTACGTAAATATGACAAAAAAATGCTAGCAAAGTTAATCACATTAATAATTGTGGTTGCATTCGCATTACTTGCTCGAGTCAGATTAATAAATTGAAAATTGGCTATGACAACACTTCAATTTTCAGTGCAGACTGCTAACGGAGCCATAAAGCGTGCTCAGACTAATTTCACTATGGGGTGCGTCAAACTCGACGGTGGCTGCCTGAATGAGCAGTTTGGGCCTCTCTAAGCTAATGATGTTTTATATTTGTTCTCTTAATCGCATTACTTGTATGAGCCAGATAACAAAATAAACAATGCAACCACATGAATGTGCTTTGGCATTCAAGCTGCTGACAGTGGCAGTGTGGTGTTGTCTGCTGCTATTTCACCACCACTCGCTATGGCATGACTGCGATTTCCAGTGCAGACTGCTAACATAACCATAAAGCGTGCTCTGACTTCTGCTATTTCACTATGGGGCACGTCAAACTCGACCGTGGCTGCCTGAATGAGCATTTTGGGCCTCTCTAAGCTAATGATGTTTTATATTTGTTCTCTTAATCGCATTACTTGTGTGAGCCAGATAACAAAATAAACAATGCAACCACATGAATGTGCTTTGGCATTCAAGCTGCTGACAGTGGCAGTGTGGTGTTGTCTGCTGCTATTTCACCACCACTTGCTATGACATGACTGTGATTTACAGTGCAGACTGCTAACAGAACCATAAAGCGTGCTCTGACTTCTGCTATTTCACTATGGGGCACGTCAAACTCGACGGTGGCTGCCTGAATGAGCATTTTGGGCCTCTCTAAGCTAATGATGTTTTATATTTGTTCTCTTAATCGCATTACTTGTGTGAGCCAGATAACAAAATAAACAATGCAAGCACATGAACGTGCTTTGGCATTCAAGCTGCTGACAGTGGCAGTGTGGTGTTGTCTGCTGCTATTTCACCACCACTCGCTATGACATGACTGTGATTTACAGTGCAGACTGCTAACAGAACCATCAAGCGTGCTCTGACTTCTGCTATTTCACTATGGGGCACGTCAAACTCGACGGTGGCTGCCTGAATGAGCATTTTGGGCCTCTCTAAGCTAATGATGTTTTATATTTGTTCTCTTAAACGCATTACTTGTGTGAGCCAGATAACAAAATAAACAATGCAACCACATGAATGTGCTTTGGCATTCAAGCTGCTGACAGTGGCAGTGTGGTGTTGTCTGCTGCTATTTCACCACCACTCGCTATGACATGACTGTGATTTACAGTGCAGACTGCTAACAGAACCATCAAGCGTGCTCTGACTACTGCTATTTCACTATGGGGCACGTCAAACTCGACGGTGGCTGCCTGAATGAGCATTTTGGGCCTCTCTAAGCTAATGATGTTTTATATTTGTTCTCTTAAACGCATTACTTGTGTGAGCCAGATAACAAAATAAACAATGCAACCACATGAATGTGCTTTGGCATTCAAGCTGCTGACAGTGGCAGTGTGGTGTTGTCTGCTGCTATTTCACCACCACTCGCTATGACATGACTGTGATTTACAGTGCAGACTGCTAACAGAACCATAAAGCGTGCTCTGACTTCTGCTATTTCACTATGGGGCACGTCAAACTCGACGGTGGCTGCCTGAATGAGCATTTTGGGCCTCTCTAAGCTAATGATGTTTTATATTTGTTCTCTTAATCGCATTACTTGTGTGAGCCAGATAACAAAATAAACAATGCAACCACATGAATGTGCTTTGGCATTCAAGCTGCTGACAGTGGCAGTGTGGTGTTGTCTGCTGCTATTTCACCACCACTTGCTATGACATGACTGTGATTTACAGTGCAGACTGCTAACAGAACCATAAAGCGTGCTCTGACTTCTGCTATTTCACTATGGGGCACGTCAAACTCGACGGTGGCTGCCTGAATGAGCATTTCGGGCCTCTCTAAGCTAATGATGTTTTATATTTGTTCTCTTAATCGCATTACTTGTGTGAGCCAGATAACAAAATAAACAATGCAACCACATGAATGTGCTTTGGCATTCAAGCTGCTGACAGTGCCAGTGTGGTGTTGTCTGCTGCTATTTCACCACCACTCGCTATGGAATGACTGCGATTTCCAGTGCAGACTTCTAACATAACCATAAAGCGTGCTCTGACTTCTGCTATTTCACTATGGGGCACGTCAAACTCGACGGTGGCTGCCTGAATGAGCATTTTGGGCCTCTCTAAGCTAATGATGTTTTATATTTGTTCTCTTAATCGCATTACTTGTGTGAGCTAGATAACAAAATAAACAATGCAACCACATGAATGTGCTTTGGCATTCAAGCTGCTGACAGTGTCAGTTTCGTGTTGTCTGCTGCTATTTCACCACCACTCGCTATGGCATGACTGCGATTTCTAGTGCAGACTGCTAACATAACCATAAAGCATGCTCTGACTACTGCTATTTCACTATGGGGCACGTCAAACTCGACGGTGGCTGCCTGAATGAGCATTTTGGGCCTCTCTAAGCTAATGATGTTTTATATTTGTTCTCTTAATCGCATTACTTGTGTGAGCCAGATAACAAAATAAACAATGCAACCACATGAATGGCTGCCCGAATGAGCATTTTGAGCCCGCCAACGATAATCAGGGTTAACAATAGTGTTTCAATTCAGATATGCCAGCATTTAAATGTGTTTCTATGCCACTTCTTAAATCGAGCACAATGTGTGCAGGACGTTGCTTATCAGAATTGAGCTTCTATTATAAGCAATATGCCATAAATGGAACTGCTTATTTATTTGAGAGGTCACGGAATGGATGGTTGGCTGTTGCGAACCCACCGGCAAAATTTTGGTAGCCCTAATAAGGGCTGTTCTTTTGTTAATAAGAAGCGTTTATGCTTCGTCGAGTGGCTCAATGCCAGACAGCTCGCAGTCGGAGTCGCTTTCTTCAGTGTCATCTTCACCCAGCTGGATGATGATGGGTTGAATGTGCTCACTCCCAGACGTGTCAAGTCTGAACTTTGCCTCCAAGTCCATCACATGCTGAATGCTCTTCCTCCAGTCTTCCGCCGTTACCTGCTTGATTTTCTCCCTCAAGATGACGTCGACCGTGGACAGCTTGAAGTCTCTGTTGTCCGCAGCGATGCCATTTTTGACCTTGGCCCACACAAGCTCAATGGGATTAAATTCGCAGTGGTACGGCGGGAGCCTGAGTACAATGCAACCGGCCTTTACAGCTGTGTTGTCTACGATGTAGCTCAGAAAGCGTGACTTTACAGATGCCACCAGCTCAAGCAGCTGCTTCTTTATCATCCTTTCACCGTAGGTGATGTTCTTGCTTGTGAGCCACTCCTGTATCTTTTCCTTCTTCCAGGCTGTCGTCGGCAATTTCTCTTCTCGCCGGCTATGGTAAGGTGCATTGTCTAAAACAATGACGCTACCAGCTGGCAACTTCTGCAGAACTACATTGAACCAGCCCTCAAAGCGATTGCCGTCCATTTCCTCGTGGTAGTCGCCTGTCTTTTGGCCTCGGAATATATCCAAGCAGCCGTCGACGAAACCATCCTCGCTGCCGATGTGCGTCACGATCAGGCGCTGACCTTTCCCAGAAGGTTGTTTTAGACCCGTCGTCAGGCCATTTGCTCGAGCGAACAGGCGTCCGCGCTTCTGCACCACGGTGTCTGTCCACACGATCGACCGAGTGTGTCCTGCCGTCACCCATGTCTCGTCCAGGTGGAAGATCTTTCGGCCTTCCGCCCGGTAGCGCTCCACGTCACGGAGGTAGCGATTCCGCCAATCGGTGATGTCATCCCGGTCGATAAGCAGCGAGTTGCGGCTTCTCTTTTCGTGCTTGAAGCCGATCTCGGCAAGCAGGCGACGCACAGTACACCGCTAGTGATGGTAGTTCCATACGCTCCGAGAACTCGGTAGTTACCTTCTCGACCGTCGGTATCTCGTTGCGGCGAAAGAAATCGTGCACACATGATCTCAGCGCGCACAACGTGAAGCTGTCAAACTTCGCGCTGCGTCTCCTCTTCTCCGCATTGCGTGGGCGCTTTCGCGAGGGCGTCGTCAGTTTGCCACCCGAAAAATGCGAAGCTTTAACTTCCTGCCTCACCCTGAACACAGTCCTTTCGCTTACACCAAGCATGTCGGCGACAAACTTGCTCGTGTCCTCCACGCTGCGTTCAGGCTGCCTGTTACGCCAAAACGTGTAGCAGTGGAAGATCATGTTGCGTGAATCGCTGTTCAGGATGTGGCCGCTCTTGTTCTTGCCGAGGCTCCTTGGTGGTGTGGTCATCGAGGCGACACAAGGCTCGTTCGGCAACAAAGGATCGCGTTCCGATGTCACCTCGCTGGGCTCCATGGCGGAAAACTGGCACGGAATGCCGCGCGCGATCGTTCGCGAACTCACGTGATCGCAGGTTCGCAACCGCGAAAAAAAAAGAAAAAAATATTAATTAAAAATAAGCCCAACACATTAAAAAATAAGGTTGTGCAAACACACAAAAAGTATATATGAATCTTATGCAATTAAGCCAGCGACTGCTACGCCCGGTGCCGTCGATCTTGCTCTGTAGCAGACGACGCACAGCGTTGTAGAAGGCACGGAGTTATTTTTCTCTCGCGATCCGGCAAGTGCGGTAGCATTTCCATCATGAGAGTTTTACCAAACCACTCGTCAAGATACACAAATCTTATTTATACCGACAAATACGTGTTTTAGAAGCAGTCACATTTTTTTGAGTGGGACTATTTCTTTAGTCGCGGAGGAATTGGCTGCTGCGCTTCGGTCAACTGGGCGGGGCCTCCTCCTGTCTTCTAAAGTTGTACCCGACTATAGGTGTAATCAATGACAACCTAAGAATTCAGTACAAGCTACATTGACAAAACCACTGGGCAGCTGCCCTCTATTCTATCATGCTCTAAAGTATAGCTCCTGATGAATGCCAATTTCGAAAGCGGTTTGCCATGTCATTACGGGAATGATATAACAAAATTGGCTGGTGCAACTACGTAAATTCTCTTTTAGGTAGAAAGTGGTGTATTAACTCCCAACCAAGCGCACCAATTACGGCAAGCAAACACTAAGCTACCAGATTTCCGCGGTAATAAACTAATTTTCTTTTGAAACTGAATATTACCTTCCACAAATACGTTTCAATTTATTAGAAACGCCTATTGGAACAAAAGGAATGAGATATTTATTCAGTCAATATACTGTATATTTTACTACCTTTGATATGTTTTTTTTTTCACGCAAGTTGCCAGCTTAGTGATATTGTACTTTGTTTTACGACTAACATTTTTTTTTTGTTTCTAAGAAATTATTACGTATCTTTTTTACCGCTCATGCGATAAGTTGTGTATGCTTATTTAGTTATTCTTTTCTCGTACAAATTTCATGCATGTTAACTTACTGCGTCATGCTTTTTACAATGCTTGTGAAATTTGTTGTGAAGTTGTTGGGAAGTGCTTGCGCACAACGCCAGCTGTTCTACGGGTGACCAGCACAGGCTCAAGCTCCTGCCTTTTGTCTTGGCGCCGTCTTTTCGTCGAAAATAAATGAACTTACACTTTCACTTTGGCACCTTGGCCGGTCACTCTTATATAAAAGAGAGATAAAGACAAGCTGATTGATTCGATTCCAAAAGTTTAGTTAATCGTGTACACCTCTGCTCGAAAGACACTGAAGCACGCCACAGTGACACGCAGAAATTGAGTTTAATTTTCCGTTTTATCTTCCCGCTTTCAATCGCCCGCGTCGCTTCAGCATCCGCGGCCTGCAACAAGAAAGACGTTACAGAACTTCTCTTCAACCTCGAAAGGCTTGACAGCACATCTCTGTGCCGTGTCTTCCAGGTGCACATTGAACAGCATCCACGCAACTCGACTGCGAAGGTTGGTGCTCCCAGTTCCTCCACTGACGTTGACGAACTGGGAAAGGATAAGGCGCCACGCACTCCGTAAGGCGCCTCCACTTAAATGCCAACTGCAACAAAATCTTGGAACGCGTAAACAAACAAAAAAAAAGCCTAGTTTGAAATTGTGCAGACATTGAGGAGCCTCCATGAGAAATTTGACGTTTGAAATACGAGCAGAAGCGTCCCCCGGTGATCTAAAGAATTTACCGTTTTTGAGATCAAAACTGAAAAAAAAAAAATACCGCTTGCCGGAAGTGACGCATAGCCTACAACTCGCGGCTTGTCGGCGTCAACGCCGAGACAAGGCGACGCCCGCAGTTACCCGCGGCTTACGGAGGCGGTTAGCTGCGACCTGCGTCGTAGGGACATCAATACCAGCAGCACGAGTCGTCTGCTTAGGTGCTGTTTTAAAGCTGATAACAAGAAAGCTATGGATACGTATTTGCCGTAGGGCGTAGGTAATGGGCCGTAGAATATACAGTGTCTTGGCGTCACGACACAGTATGTGACCACGTGGCAGCAGCTGGACAGCGGAACATTTTGACACTCGCTACAACTGGCTCTGTCGTTGCCTGTGCTGCTACATCGACCCAGTAAAGTCCGGGTTCTCTCTCTCTCTCTCTCTCGAGGGTACGAGTGTTGCTTCCCAGCTTAGGCGTCCGAGACGCACTTCCGGAGATAGATGGTCTACGCAGGTGGGGAGTAGTGCCTCTAAGAATAGCGGCGATAGGTTCGCCGGAGGCTTCCGCTTGTTTTGAAGCAGACGCAGATGACGCTTGAAAACACTTTCTATTTACAACTTTTTACGAGAAATACACATTGAGAGGCAAGGTGGTGGAACTGGCACACATAGGGCGACCCTATATCGGCTGAGCCGATACTGCATAGCATCTAAAGATGCGTTCAGAACGCTTGGTCGGGGTAACGTGGGCACGTTTCTTTACTCCTGTGTTCCGCGCGCCCCAAACATTTACAGCCCAATCGCAACCGAGTGGCTATGAGAGTGGTCTGCCGGCACACCAATCACCAATCCTGTACGACGATTGTCGTGTGAGTGGTCCGCCAGCTATTAAACCCCCACGGTTTAATCTGTTTGCTCCTCTCCCTAAAACGATCAATTGGCCACGGTCTTAGAAGGGGGTTCCCACGATGGTCACAATGGACACGGTGCGCGCAGCGCATAATGAATACGGCGTTTGCGCGTTCTGTGTCGTCACCGCGATAGTCGCCCGCCGCATAGAACCAATTTCCCCCATTGTGCTTCGCTCGTCAAGCAAGGGTCATCGGCCACACCCCGCTAGCCGTTTCTTTACCCCTTCTTTGCAGCCGTTTCGTTAGGCGAAACCAGGATGAAGGAAAACGCCGATGCCAAGCTTTCCGAGCAACAATTAAAGAAATAACGCGCGCTTTTCAGCAGCAGAGTTACAGACCCTCACCACGAGTAGCACATCACACGAGGCGGCCGAGCAAGCCGCAGCGAGTGTCTAAAAACGTCGCAATATCCTGCTCCCACGTAGCCACATGCTGCTTCGTGACGACAAGACACAGTATGTTCTCCTGTGAAACGAAACCTAAACTGGCTGCTGGAAAGCTTTCAAATTAATTACGGCGCTCTAAGGCTTGTCACTAATTTTTCTAGCGTTTAGAAGTCTAGGAGTGCCGTATAAAAAAATGCAATAGTTCAAAATATAATGACGGTACACCTTTATATGCAACCAATTTCATTCAAGTTGGTTTTGACATTAATTGATGCGAGCAGCTCTGAGTGTCTCGTGTACTTGAATAGGAAAATTGGAGTTGGCTTCGAGATAAGCTCTCTACTTTAAAGAGCCGAAAAACTACCCTGATCTCCTTCTTGGGTGAGTTGGTGCTTACTAGCGCAAAAATTTAGAAGCGGAAAAGAACCAGGGATAGGGGAGAGCAGATATAAAAGACACCGTCTTTCTGTAGGCTCTTTCCTTTTGGTCGTTTTTCCTTTTCTGAGTTCTTTCGTTACAAAAATAAAATGTCTCAAAAACGACCCTGAGCTCTTAAATTTGTTATATAGTAGCAGCTGTGTATCAGTCTAGTTGAACATACAGCCGCAACAATTTTTTCTAAATGACGTGAAGTGATAGCAAAGATACTGACATTTGGTGAACGACTGTGTATGTCCGCCGCGGTTTCTGACTCTACAGCCAGTTCTCGCTGATATTTTCGGCTTGTCCGTAAACTTTTTACCGTTTGTGGAATACCGGGTTACCAGGGGGGTACGGCAGCATCAACGCTCGTAGCGATATCTTGTTAGACAGAGTTAAACCAGAAAGCGCACAAAGTTAATACTTCAGTGACCTACCGTATTCTATTGAACTGCTGTTTTAAAGCGGTGGTAGCGGCAAAATGCTTAACGACCATAACTTTTACGATTTTCTTTCGTCGAGAACGCTCACGCGATACAAGAACATTTCGCATTGTAGTAGGGCAAAGTGTCAGGAGATGTCGCTACCAGCTTTGCTGTTACCCTCTAGGGCTGCGGTAATCCGTAAGCGAAGTTTACGGACAAGCTGAAACACGGATACTAGATAGTTTTTTCTATTTTGCCATGGAAACATGCCAATGTTTGCGGTTTATCGTGTTACCGGGGAAGTGTGCAGAAGCGAAAACACTGGTAGCGACATCTTCTGACGTTTCGTTAAACACGATACCTTAGACACGTTTTCGCGTCACTGAGTGTTCATGTAAAAAAAAAAAAAAAAAAAAAAAAACGTGTTGACGATTATGCCTCTGGCGAAAATTTGCACCAGATGCGATGTAGAATACACTTGGTTACTTCAATAATTAGTCTGTCCTTGTCTAAATAAAGCTTTGCGGCACCAACAATGCCGTGTAAGTACGTCTTAAGCGCGAGTCACATGGTGCGATTTTGCGTGCGATCCGTCGTCCGACGCACCGCAAAGGCAGCCGCACTCAACAGGTGCTCAACTGACACCGCCGCATGCGGCGTCGAATCGCACGCGCCACACGCGACCAACTTGCTGGATATGGTCACACGACTGGCGCATCTGCCGTATCGGTCGGACGGCCGCAGCCAATGACAGCGCCTCTAGCGAGAACGTCATGGTCACGTGGCAGACCCGGCGGGGCGGGGCCGGCGGGCAAGCGCTTCGATCGTCCCGGTGCAGTTTTTTTTCCCCCCTTGTCGAGACGCTGGCCTCTTTCGCCGCTGACGGCGACACAAAAATCGGGTACAATTTGTTTCTGACATGAAATAACTTAAAGGGATTCGGACACAAAATCTGAAAATTTTACGGAAATGCTGAAAATGATTCCTCAGTGTGTGATTATACCGAAAAGAAGTAGTCACTTAGCTCACTTTGGGCCAATGGCTTTATTTTTAACGTTTTTTGTGAGCGCGCGCGCCTCGCCGCCCGACCCGCGGGAGTTTGAAGGCGTGACGCCACGACACCCTCGTCGGATAGCCAGCCCGCCCGCCGCGGTCATTCGAAGCGCGCTGATGCCACCATCGCGAGCATGGATTCGAGTTCTGGTGCCTCTATCAGCGATGAGTACACGTCTGAAGACGAGGTCCATTCCAACTTGGCAAGAAATATTACCGCTTACGGTTACGAGCCTATCGCGTCAAGCGACGAAGAAGAGCAGGCGGCCGTGGAAGTGCCGGTCAGGTTTTCGCGAACCATAGCGCGAAGATTTCGCTCTGCACCAGACACTAGAACAAGACTCTTATTTGTCATTTCCTCTGTAAACTTGCTTTTTCAAGAGCGCACGCAGGCGAGGCAGCTGCGGGGTACTTCAGCACTGCGTGGATGACTGAATAGTAGTTTATGCTTTCGGCGTGAGCAACCGCTGTGAGGTATCAGTACCTCCGAGACTCTCACGTCCACTTAGCCAGCCGCCCGACAGACGGCAGCACCTGTCTGGCATTCTCCCCAGGTTTTCCTGCTTTTAGCCTGTGGAGAAGCACAGCTGTGTGTGTGTCTGCCCCGCTGCCATGTAGGACAGATCTCGTGAGTCGCGCTCGCGCTCGCCAGCCTTGTATTGTTTTACTATGCTTTGCCAACATTTTAAAAGACATTACTGCCTTCGTGCCCAGCCTCGGGCATCTCGCGCCAGCCTCGCCCTCACACTGCTCAAGAAGGCTGCAAGTGAACGAAAACAGTAGCGACGTCTTTTCGCCTCCTTTCAAACGCGCCGCTGATCATTTCTGCCTTGCGTTTTCGTGAGAAGACCGATGGCACATGTCACAGCGTCAGGCTTTAGGCGTTGCTTTTTGAGCGGTATGCCGAGGTTTTTCAGCAAGCCGGGCTGGTCACACAATCATCGTCGACGAAGTGGTTCACGCAAATGAAGTCATTTTTTAGAGGTCTCCAGGCTGGGCGTGATGGCTGACAGGCAGGTATCCAAAGTTTATGCACCTTCTCGTCTCAGGCAAATGTTTGCGACGGCGTGTCACGACCGACGATGCTACTATAACAGCAATGTCTGGGCATTTCCTACCGCCGCGACGAACGCGTCAATACCGAACGACGACCGCGAGAAGGCACATGTAAGACGCACTACCTCAGCGGAGCGCCGACGGGGATAATGTTTCAGACGGACCACGTGCGAAGATCGCCGAAAGGGGTTAAACAAACGCTGCAAGGGACCGACACCTCCGGAAACACTGCGACGGCTGTGGCCGACCTTGGCCGCGCGCGCGATGGCGCGGGTGGGTGTTATGAGGTCACATTTCAGCTTCTGCCGGCGGCCGCTTGGAGGCAAGGTGCAACAGAAAATCGCAAAAAAAAAAAAGATGTTTCTCGTTCTTTTTTTTTTTTTAAAGCAGCTTGTTGTATTCGTCATTTTAAAGAGTTCAACTTTTGTTCCGACGCAAAAAACCACCCGCCAACTTTTGTGTCCGTATCCCTTTAAAGTGTTCATGTTATAAAACGTTGGGCCAAATAGTAAATTGTTGGCGTGATATCGATTCGGAAGCGGCCAGCGCAGACGCCGCAGCAATCGTCTATGCGAAGCGGCTGGCGTGACTGGCGTGTTTTCTCATCGCTACCAACGGCGTCGGGAGAACTAATTGTATTGTCACTTATGAGTGACATAAATGTTCAGACATTGCTTGTGATGACGAATATGGGCGCTTTATCACGAGCTGCGGACGGATCGCAAGGGCTTGCCTGACGGATCGCAAATCCGACGGCCAGCGAGCTATAGGCCAATACACAGTCTCCCAGCGATCGCAAACTAGCCTGCATGGCTTGCTCGTTCAATTCGGTCTGCGACGATATAGAATCAAACGTACTGCAATTTAAGCGCTACGTAATTGTGTACACGTTGTGCTGACCAACATAGCAGCTTTATTACAAGCTGCATGCGGTCGTGTCGCAAGCGCCACCAGTCTCGGATTCGACGGCCCAGCGAGCTAAGACGTGTTTTTATTGTCATCGTTTGTGTAAAACGAGAGAACTTTGCAAAGACGTTTGCTTTCACTTTCCTTGCGAAGTTACGCAGCATTCCGAGCGCCCATGCAGGGGTGCCGCTTCTGGGCGGCGCTATATGTATAACTCGGTGATCCGCAAGCGGTGAAAAGTTTGAGGAAAAACTAAAATTATCTAAACGAATTATGGCCTGGAGATTGCGCTGCTATAATACTGACCCTATCAGCGGCAGAGGTCTTGAAGTCCGTGAAGACGACTCTCTTCTTGTTACCGCCAGTCGGGAATGAACCGTACGTCAGGTACGGAGCGGGCAACTTGTGCTTGCTATCTTCGATGCTGATGCCCGATCCGCAGAGCTAGAACGGAACGCCAGCAGTCGACGTGGAATCAGTACCCTCGACTCCCCCCATTGGTAAACGAGCAGTAAGAAAAGTGCAGATACGATGCACATGCTGAAACTTATGGGAAGTGAAGGTTTAATTGAAGCGGTTCAATGAATGCTAAGGGTGTGCGAATATCTGAAACCCTAAAATGGCGATTCTAATGTTCCCTTATTCGATTGGGTCTTCCAAATGAAAAGTCGCTATTCGCAATTACGACTGGTTTTTTGGATAGTTTCCGCCGAATATTTCTTATCGCCAACCTTACGCGATCAAGCATAACATTGAGGAGAAAATTACACCACCTTCCCGTATAGGGGAACCCTGAGTAGTATGCGAAGCAGCCATGGGCTCGACTCAAGGTAGTTTTATCAGCTGTATAAACTTGGACATGCAGCAGCACCAGCAACGCGCAGAACTGTTGTCGACGCCGTCGGCGTTTTGCCCGCGTTCGCACCGAACGCACGCGGCGTTGGTGACTTTTCCGGTGCCTCTGGGGCGCCTACCGTCGCGCCTTTAACCTAAGCTGCTTCGCATTAGAGTGTTTTAACTGAGCGTTTGCTGTCCGCTCTGCTCAGACCGGCATATGCTAGCAAATGCCACACAGCCGCTTAGCGGGAACGCTATTGCGCTTGCGCACAACGCTCATACCGTCAGCGGAACGAAGACCGCATCCCTCGCTCTGCTACAAAGCCGACTGAGCGGAGCGTGACAGCGTGTCTACTTAGCCTCTTCGTTGTTTTGCAGCCGAGTTGATAGCGCGTCGCTCGCGTCTCGGCAAGACGCGCTTATCAAATGCGAAATCTATGCAGTTCCCTGCACTATCTCAGAGCGTGAAATCTGAGCGGAGCGGAACGGAACGTAAGCGGCGCTCTGTTAAAACTGTCTATCATCGCGCGCGCAGCCGCAGGTGTTGCCATTCGTTGCGCAATCCGGAGAGGAGAGGAGCGTCTGAGAGGAGAGGAAATGAGATAAGGAGAGGAGGGGGAGGAGGGTGCGCATGCGCAGTAGGGGTGTGGACGCCGCACGGCGGAGGGAGGGAGGGAGTGAGATAGCCCCGACCATAAGCTGCTTCGCATCTAAAAGAGCGATAACATTCATCCAAGCGGCCCCACTACAGATGAAATACGAGAAGTTGAACGTAATGGAGCACACTAACTCGCCCAGGAAACCAGCATTTTCCTGCTAAACGGCTACCATACACACTCACCAATGAGTTCTAAGTGTGCAAATTAACTGCTTACTTGCTCATAATGCTCAATTTGTGCTTTTATTACAGTACGATTCGTAATGCACCATATTATGACAACCTTGCTAACGTTGAACACATAGTAGGACGTGAAGCTCTCTTTACATTAATGGTGAAATTGGCCTGCTCAAAATTCGAAAATTAGTTGATATGCGGCTCACTGCGCTACTGGCACTTTTTGATTTGTATTCAATTCGGCTTCACAACTTACTATTCACGTCCACTTCTATTATGTGCTATGTACAACCAAATTCGATGGGTACAATTATCTTTATCGTCGAGACAGCGATGAAGCGAGGACTAAGGTGATGATGGTTGTCGAGAGGGATGAATGGTGATAAGAGGTGTATTGCCACAGAAGTACGAGAGATACTGCACGTATATAAATACGGATAAGGATAATACATACGAGGATTATGTGATAAGCGGAGAAATGTGATAAATGAATTTACAACTTGTGTAAATTTGTTACGATATTTTCTAGCGTTTTGTAAAAGTCCTACACGCATAAACTGGCGTATTTGAGAGCAGTGCTTGATGCATTAATTTTTTTTTCGTTTTAGCAGCAGTATTAGATGGGACTTAGAGAATTGTGATGGCATTTTAACAGCGAAGCTGTTTAAGCCGGGCGTAATGTGCCTGCTGAATCCAAAAAATTGGGCCGATTCTGGCAGCAGTACAGAAAACGTCCGAGCACAATGACACACACCCCTGTGAACTAGCGAAGCTGAGCCTGGCTAAGTCTAGATAAGCATGGCTGGGACTACTTAAGCTTAGTCAGTCATCGGTAGGCAATTGATAGGCAATCAATAGCAAATCGATAGACGATCAATCATCAATAAATTCCGCAAAATGCTGGGGATGACATGGTAGTGCCTAACCTAGCCCAAATACGAGGCCAATACCTTGCGATAACCAATCAATAGCTAATCGATAATTGACAAATAATCAACAAATTCCGGGAAATACTGGGGATGACTTGGCAGTGCTTAGCCTAGCACAAATACGTGGCCAATACCTTGCGATAGCCAATCAATAGCCAATCACTAGCTAGCTTATAATCGGTCAATAATCAATAAATTCCGGGAAATGCTGGGGATAACTTGGTAGTGCTTAGCCTAGCCGAAAAGCCAGGACTAGCTACGCTATTTTTTTCTATTGCTGAGTTACAGAGTTGTCAACTTGATAGTTCCGTTTTTGAAGGTATGCGGTTTTTCAAAATTTTGAAGAAAAAAATTGATGGCATAAATGAAAAAATCTGCTTCCAATAGTTACTAGCTTTGAACTTCTCTTAAATATAACAAATATATAATCAAATTCGGTGCCGTGATTGCCGATAAACACTACTTTTCTGTTCCCATATAATTACACAGCAGTAACTGAGCTAAAACTTCCAACAGCAAATACTGAGCACCTTGTGCTATTATTTCCTTTCCTCAGTATTTTCCGTTTCATTTTAAGCGCTTGAAATGCATGAAATGTCAAAATTGTAACTAGCCCAGCTCTTTTCCAAAAGTCTGCGTAGTGGTAGGCCTAGCATGCTGCTCCAGATGGGATATGAAAAGAAATGAAATGATATGCATAGGGTGACCAAAACGAAACCTACACAAAACAAAGGATTTCTGAAGCGATTTGATATCCAATAAGGGAAAGTTGGTCTCGTTCATGGTTCACAACTGTATTGATACTGGGATTACGCGCATGTCGAAGAAAAGTAAGGGTGTGTATTGTACAACATATACAATGGGATCAAGCAGCCAAGTTGTCTGTCACCTCAGCAGGGCTTGTCTACCACCTAGCTAGCTTTTTCACGTTAAGCTTTTGTTTCACGGTCAAGCTTTTTCACGTTAAGGCACCGTTGTCACGTTCAAGCGCAATCGCCGCGTAACGTCACTCCCCGGCGAACTGAGCGGCGTCACGGCAGCTGTTGAGTTTGCGTGGCACTGGCCGAGTGATAAGGCTTTAGCCGCGACACATACTCCACGTCACTAGGTATAGTGAAGTAGGAGATGATGATCGAGGGCAGAGCTGAGCGATCACGCAGTTGACGGCGTTAACAATAACCTTGTAGGGTCAAATGCAGCGGTTGAGGAGCTTCTCGCACAGGCTATGACGGCGACAGAGCGACCAAAGTAGGACCAGAGTTCCAGGAGGATAGTCGACGTCGCGGTGCCGGTTGTCGTAGCGTTCTTTCTGGGGTACTTGCGAAGCACGGAGCCACACGAGAGCTACCTGAAGAACCACGTGACTCGCGTGACGACGGCGCAGGCATATACAGTGGGAACACAAGGACCCGAAGGTAGCAGTGTGTCGAATGGCTACGCCGGATGGCTGCCATGCAAAAGGAGGAGTGGCGAATAGCCGGCGGTGTCATGGCGAGACGATTTGTAGGAATTGTAAAGTAGGCTGCTATCCCAATCGCGGCGATCCTGAGGCGACCATATGCGACATATGCGACCATAGGCGAGCACATGCGACAGCGTTCTGTTGAGCTGCTCGGTACGGCCGTTTGTCGGTGGATAGCACGCAATGGCCAGTGGACGCATTGTAGAGCAGCTGCGAAGAATGTGTTCGGGAACTTTGGACACGAACGAGCTGCCACGATCCATACCCGACTGGCATCGTTGTGAAAGATGACATCGTCAGCAGAAAGTTCGGCGACATCTATAGCACAGCTACTTGGAAGGGCGCGCGTGATGGCAAATCTCGTCGCGTAGTCGGTCGCGACGGCAATCCATTTATTGCCGGAGACGGATGTAGGAAAAAGGCCCCAGCTGATCAAACCCTACACGAAAGAATGGCTCTGATGTGATGTCTACTGGGTGGTGCTGGCCAACAGGTGCAAGAGAACAACGTTTGCGCCACTGGCAGCGATCGCAGGTGGTGACGTAGCGGTGAACGGAATGGTAAGGGCCAGGCCAGAAGGACCGCCGCCGCACGCGGTCATAGGTGCGGAAGACACCGAGATGGCCAGCTACCGGTGCGTCATGAAGATGGCGTAGAACGGTAGTAAGCAAGGGCCGGGAAAGAACTAGCAAAAATTCAGGGCCATCTGCTGAAGATTGCGGCGAGATAAAATGTCATCGTGTATAGGACAAAGAGGCGAAGAGAAGGGTCGGAATGGCTAGAGCGGAGGTGATTGATGATGAATAGCAATGAATCATTGCGGTGGTATTCGGTGCCGACATTTGACCAAATCGGAGATAGCCAGTGTACAAGTGTCGGCATAATGGTCGGCAGAGCATGTCCTGTCCACCGGGTGCCGAAGACAGCCTGCGTCCTGGTGCGATCGGACAGATTTGTATATTGCAATATACGAATACTCTTGGAGCCGGAGAGCCGAACGACGAAGGCGGCTGCTCGGGTCCTTGAGAGGGGACAGCCAGCAAAGGTCGTGGTGGTCGCTAATGACTGAGAATCTACGGCCATAAAAGTAAAGATGGAATTTTGTGACCGCACTAACTAAGGCTAGGCACAGGGGTGCTGTTCCGGAGTAGAAAGTTTCGTTCCGGAGTAGAAAGAAGGCGGCTGGTGTATCAAATGACTCGTTGCTGGTCATGCTGATGTTGGGTGAGGACAGCGCCTATGCCATGTCCACTGGCGTTGATGAGAAGATCAGCGGATGACGTCAGCCAATCGATCAGCGCGGTGAATGCGGCGTCTTGTTCGTAAGAAGATTCGTAAGGGGAGGAGCGATATTTGCAAAATTTCGTGCAAAACACCGAATGTACGAGCATAATCCAATGAAGCTCCCAACATCTTTGGCGGAACACGGCGCTGGGAAGTTCTTCACAGCATGAATCTCGTCAGGGTCAGGCTGCACGCTGGTCGCACTTACAAGGCCAAGTACTGTGATTTGCCGTCTGCCAAAATTACACTTGGAGGAGTTCAGTTGGAGGGCAGCTCGATGAAAGACAGGCAGAATAGTTGATAGACGGGTAAGGTGACTCTCAAACGTAGTGGCCAACACAATGACATCGTCGAGGTAACAAATGCAGATGGATCATTTATAGCCTTGAAGAGTCCACGATCTGTTTCAAAGTAGCTGGGGCATTACAGAGTCCAAAAGGCATAACCTTAAGTTGATAGAACCCGTCAGGTATAACAAACGCTGTTTTCGCGCGCCCATGTCAATAGAAATCTGGCTGTATTCAGAGCGTAGATGTATGGTTGAGAATATTTGGCTTCGTGAAAGCAGTGAAATGCGTTATCAATGCGTGGCAGCGGATTTACGTCCTTGCGTGCTACCTTGTTCAAAGAACGGTAGTCGACCCACAATCTCCAGCTTCTATCCTTCTTGATCAGGAGAACAGGAGAGGCCCATAGATTAGAGTTTGCTTGAATGACGCCTCTGGCAAACATTTTATGCACTTCGTACTTAATAACTTGACGTTCCACATGAGACCAGCGAGAGGAACGTCCGTAGATTGGACTAGCAGCACCGGTATGAATACGGTGAGTCACCAGCGAAATTTGCCATGAAGGATGGTCACCGAAACTGAAGTTGCTAGAAGACTGCGGAGCTCAGCAGCTTGGTCACGCGGATGATCAGGAGCAATCACCTTCGTAAATTCTTTGGGGAGTGAACTGGAGGTGCTGGATGCAGCGAAGGCTGATTGAATATGTCAGCTGTAGTGAAGAAGAGTGAAATCGTCATATCACACAGCATCTAGGGCGGACATGTCGCATGCGCCAAGCGCATGCTACATCACCTAGTTTTCCTGGACAAAGTTGAGGGGCGAGTTCGGGCGTCGTCATTTAGGAGAAGGAGACGAAGGGCGACGTATTGGATGCGAATGGGACGGGCGCTCGCGCAGCGCTGGCGAGCGTCTGTCGAGTGTGGATATCACGGGTGGTATCGGGGTTGTTGAAATAGTCAGATGGAGGCTGTGCGCGACAGTAGCTTGGGTGAGAACGGCTAGAAGAGAAATATTGTGTACTTGGTGGCGACGACCAGCGGTTATTACAAAAGAGGGCCACGTGAGCGATACGGCAGCAGTACAGAACAAATAGGGTGGTCATCTGCAGTCCTCCATTGGGCTAGGTTGCGAGGGCGAGTATAAGACTGTTGGTGCTGAGGCGGCGATATTTGGCTGTAGTCATTCGTCGTATAGTGCTGGAGAGTTCGTCGACAGCGAAAGTCAAATTCATGAGTTCCTGCCGCACGATGGCCTGAACTAGATGACCTTAAGACGCAGAGGAATCGCCGAGGCAGCAGAAGCCATTGCTTCAAGTTATGGCACACCATCCGTGCAAGATCAGGCGTAGGTGGAGTCGCAAAGGCGAAAGGCGAGAGCAGTCTTCGCACAAGGATGGTTGCAGCGGTTTTCGGTAACCGGGAGAATGGCTTCTCAATGCGGTGGTGCTTGGCCTGCTCAAAGCGCCGGCAATACACAATGATGCCTTTGACGGACGTGCAATTTCGTCGCACAACGAGGCTAAACGTGACGTCCGCTATGCCCTTCAAGACGTGTCCAACTTTGTCGCACTTGTACATGTCAGTGTCAACCTTCTGGCATATCACAGACATGCCCTGAATATAGAACATGGATGGTTTGGTAGATGCCTGAGCGCGGGTGGCTAGCTCTTTCTTTGCAGTGGCCTTTCGAACGACGGCCCTCCCGTACAAGTCGTGCAGTTTTTCCTTGCAGGCGTCTCAGCTTCCCAGCTCCTCCTCGTTCTTGACAATACCTTTGCCGTTCCATTGAGGTAAAATAGCACGCGCTCGGGAGCATGAACATCAGATCTCATGCATGTGGTTGTGCTGACTCACACGCTCGTAGTAGTTCAACAAACCTTCAACGTCAATTTCATTCGTAACGCAGAATTTTCCCGGATTAGGAGGATGTGTAAAGACGATCGTTGACGTGGCCGCTGCCGTTGATGATGAGCTCGCCGAGTGGTCAGCCATCGTGGAAACGCCGAAGCGACGACCGCTTTGTAATTCCGTGGTCGGGCATTTTCGACTCCGCTAGCTCCACCAAACTGATATGGGGATTACGCGTACGTTAAGGAAAGGCAAGAGTTTGCATTTGTGCAATATATTCAATGGCACAAAGCAGCCAAGCTGACTACCTTTCGCAGTGCTTCTTAACCACTCCGTCATCTTCACGCTGAAGGCATCGTTGACGTGTTCACGCACAAGCTCCCCGTAACAATAGCATAGGTACCGTGCGAAGAAGGAAAGACGGACATGATGGGACGAAAGTGTACTCCTGTTCGTCTTATGTTCCTCGCACGGACCACCCCTTCCCCCTCCCGCCACCAACATAGCGAAGTGTGAGAAGAAAGGCCCCGTTCTGAGAATTACTCCGAACTTAACATGTCATAGTTCCCCTAGAGTTGCTGTATATGCACTGTGAAGAAGCATTTACTACCGAGAAACCCTCACACGATCCGTTGGCTTGGCGGTGGTACAGTTGGAACTTTTGAATGGGCAGAATACTTTGTTCTTCTGGTCTGTGGTCGAGAAAAGCGTTTGATTCGGAAATACCTTCATCGCGCCTTCGCAGATTATTTTTTTTCAACTAGACCATTATTAATAGGTTCTAGTTAGCACGCACAAAACACACACTTCTTTATTTTCCCGTATATATGCGCAACACTTAGGGGATGTCATTGTGGAGTGTAAGTCGGCCAGTCTACTTAAAGCATGACAGTTGTCTCGTTGGGACCCAAACTTTATGCCTTTTGCGACTTGCTGCGACATTCAAAAGTAACGAAATTGCCCCTTTTGCTCGGAGGTCACATGAATAGCCAGATACCAGAAACGCTAAATAGAGAGAGATAGAGAGATGTTGTTAGGAGGAAGAAGCACTATTTTCGGGGACCCTTTAGGTAACACGGCTGAGCGCCTGAAATGCTAAACCCGTACGACCCGTACAAAGTCAGCAAAGTCCTTCTCTTCAAACACTCACCGCCTCCCTGCTTGTCAGGGTAGTTGCGGTGCATAGAGCGTAGACGGCGTCAGCCAGTTTGTTATGTTCGCTACTCAGCTCGTACATCAGCGTCCCCATCTCGAACGAAAGCCCCAGCGTCGTCGTCTGTTTGGTAGTAGCGTTCCTTTCCAGCAGATGCCACAGCTTGGCCTGCAGAGGATTCCGCGCGCGTTCGAATGTCATACACATTAGACGATTCAAGCCTCTTTCTGTACTCTGTTTCAGTAGTGTCGTGCAACAGAGCCAAGCGAACCGTGAGGGCAGATTCTTGCGCGGTGGCATGTAATGCCACAGTTCGGTACCCGCTGGATGACTAAATGGGCCTTGACAAGTGGTCTTAATTGTCAGCAGGTGTTTGCTGGAAGCACCTCTACAGGTCGCAGGTTGGTTTATTGCCAGATATTGCTTCGTTATTGAATAAAATAATTATTGAGTCTCCATAACATTGAAAATACTATTCCCCCCTTGTTCGAATAAAAACGCGTCGAGCGAAAAAAAAAAATAAGGTATCGCTGTCATACAGACATTAATTTGCATTTAGAAAGTGCAAACAATTATTTTATTTCACAGTGACTAAATTCATACGTGTATTCGCGAAAGCCACAACACCTTGCAGGACTACCATTCTTAGTGCTTCATCTTTCGGAAAAATGGCATCTGTAGAAAAATAGAGGTAAATAGAGGTAGAGCTTGTCCGAAGCTGCTTTTGTGCGCGAAACGAACGAACTATTTTGCGTTTTGTGAACACTTGCATGTAACGGAGCGAATGGAATGCGGTAAACGCACCCGAATTCCAATTAAGAAACCGCCACCGTGCACGAGTGGATTTTACAAGAAGGATGAAGGGATGACGCCACCAGCCCGTGCGACACGCTGGCTGACTGCTCCTTCTGAGCTCTCCGTTTTTGTCATTTTCTGCAACCCTCCTTCTCTGTGTCTAGAAATATCTTGAAGACGCACACCTTTTAGTGCACAGCTCTTAGGCGTCCGTTCCGGCCCCGAGCGTCGGCGTGCCTCGGCGTCCCTCGTAACCGAGCGAACGAGCACAGCGAAAGATCAAAGCGAACATGAGGCGCAGCGGGAGATGAAAGAAAGCATGAGGCGGAACGCGGAGGGGGAGCGGAGGGGGAGCGGAGGGGAGACGGCCTGCGCATGCGCTCAGTTGCTGCCGCGCGGGTGATCTCATCTGCGCTTCCAAGTAGCGCACGCCGTCTGTGTGGAAACAAAGTGTTGCATTAGCGGATGGTCTGTCCGCGGCAGCTGCTGTAAATCGCACCCACGCGTCACCCACGCGCTGCCTCTCGCGATCTCCCGATTAGCGAGGCAGTCGCGCCTCACTTCGCTATGTGCCGCACGAGACAGATTGTCCGCGCCAGCTACGCTACTCACAGCGTTCTCTTCCAAATATAAACCGTGTACCTTCATAAGACGATATATTACCACTCGAAATGAACACACGTATGGAGTAGCGCTCAAATTCGAATTAGGGAGTATCGTAATCGTCGGTTAGTTTTTTGGTGTCAGAGTGAGTAGGGAACTAGTTTTCTACCGTTGCTGTCACAACAGCTTGTCTCGCTGCGCACTTGCAGCCTCAGCATATGTTGCCGCCGCCTGCGCTGCAGAGCTCGACAGTAGAAGGCGACAGTGCGCGGAAGAGCGCGCCTAAGATGTTTTCGCTCCCCTGATTGGTCGATGAAACCTGTAGCATCCACTGTGCTGCACGAAACTACAGAAACATAGTATTTACCCTTTTAGCGGAGGAGTTCGTTCTCGAGAAACTAGATGGCGCTTTCGGCGGCGCACCGCGCGTTGCCTCAGCGAAGGCGCACGCATGCGAAGCCATTACCGCTTCTGCCCTGTTTCTGTGCGGTCAGCTGTTTATGAAACTCGGTTTTCACTCACGCACTGTGCTCAATTTTTTTCCCCCGGAAAGCTAAATATTTCTCAGTCCCCTTCACATGGGTTGCCTTGGCCATCGACTCCCAAATGAAGCATATTACGGCCCGTACGGTTGAGACCACGCGTGGCTGTTGCTTGCAGAATATGATTATAGATGAACTCGGCCCTACGACATGATTCGAAATTGTACGGGCCGAAGGAAACTTACCAAGCTCGGGTTTTTCTCCCGTTCAAAAGTGTGGAGGACATTGGGAGGCACGGCGCTGCACTCGCTTCTACTCGGCGCCGAGCTCACTGAAGCTATGGCGATGACAGTGTCCACTGGGAACGTGCTGCAGACAACAAGGGGCAATAATCAATGTGACGTCACATCCTCCTTGTTAAGTGAGCAGCCAGAAATCCCTTCCACACAGGGAGTGATCGCTACGCCCTTTTTTTTACGAGAGTAACGGCGCGCATATCCATTTTCACTTTCGAGAGTGGTACACTCTTAAAAATACTTGTTAATATTTGTAATATTGTTAATATTTGTAATATTGTTAATATTTGTAACGATAATGATCATCTGCCTTGCTTGGGTTTCCTTTCTCGAAAACTCTGCGCTCACTACTTTCCTGTCGACAATGCTGAGTCACGCTGATAACGCCCATGTTGTTCGTGACCTGGAAGTACCGAGCGCGCAGAGTTAAAGAAAGGAAATGCAGGAAAGATAGATGACGATGATTGTTGTGGGACGAGATGAGCCCCAAACGGTGCACACGTTTTTAAGAGTGTAGTAACGTTCAATAGAGTAAGGTTTCTGCTAAAGTCCTTCACTAAGGGAGTACTGGTGACGCCTCTCTTAGTACAGTAGTAACTGCACGCATGTCCGCTTTTTATCTTTCAGAGTTTCGTACTTCGGCCGTATTCTGGTGGGCGAGGAATGCAAAACTGCTGCAGAAACTCCCTGGTGGGACTTGTAAGATAGTGCGTATGTATTATTTCCGGTCGCTCATATTGCGCTCATGCAACGAATGATTGACGGAGTGGCCGAGTTCTGCACACCGCGGTACTCTAGCATCTAGGATGGCGCAATGTGCTCGCAGTATTGCAACGACCTGTTGCAATTACGCAATTGGTGAACCTAATTAGTCCGAATTAATATTATTGGGCGAAATAGTGCCATAGTAAATAAACAGAAGTAGGGTTAAGTATTGTTATATGAAATAATCTTCATTACACTTATTATTCTTGATTGGGCTCAAGTAATGCGTGTGTAATTATCTTTATTAAGCTAAAGCCATCTTAACTGTTCATAAGTAACCCTGATTACATGTATATCAATCGAAATTAGGCTTATTCAATCTTAAGTTTCCTCAAATAATCTTGGTTAGGCTTATAGATATTTAACCTAAGTTATTTCAATTATCTTCACGTTTCCTAATTGCCCATCATTACGCTTATGTGATTTAATTTTATTTAATCTCCATTAAGCTTCCTTGACCTTCATTAGACATAAGGAGTCTTGTTTAGGCTTAAATAATTACATTGTAAATCTTCGTATTATTCTATTATGAACCCTTATTACTACTAAAAGAACAGTAAAAGAAAATATTAAGTCAAGTAAAAGGGATGGATTAGTGCTCGAGTACGTCTAAGTCATCAATATTATTGCGAACAGAACTCTAGTAATCGGAAAATTATATAATCGGGATAAATGTTGGACCCGATTAAAGATTCTACCGGGAGTACTAGCCCGATAGCGAAGACACTCCTCATTTTAATTCCGTCCCTTGTGCTCAGCCACAGCTAATAAAAAGATAACTGTTGTGCATTATAAGACAAACGAAAATGCTTCTTGTCCAGTTCTATTTGTTTTTTTTTTATAGAAAAATGTCACAGTTTCGCCCTAAGGGCGAAGCAATGAATGCGATAGCAACACAGCAATGTCATACGAAGTAAGGTGAGCGGCCTTGGTAGCAATATGAATTGTAGTAAACATGAGCTGATTAAGTAAGCAGGTGTGCTGCGGCGTAAGTAGACCGACATGAAGAGAGACTCGATGACCACGAGAAGGCGCGTGTGAAACGGTGGTGTTGATGAGAAGCGCTTCCCGTGGGCAGCGCGTGCGAAGGGACACACCTGTAGTGCTGCACTGCCGATCTGGGCAGCATTGCATGTGTAGCGTGCGTTGGAAAATGTGGCCCGACTATTACTAACTGAATGAACAAGCGTGGTGTGAGCGCGCACAAACAAACATGAATAGATCACACTGAATGACTGCAGCCAACGACTGTCAAAACGCTGGCAGCGCAACGTACCTTCGCCCGCGCAGCGGGCGAAGGTACGTGCGCTCTATCAACGGAAACTGAGCGGCATAAAGGTCGGAGCCGTGTGGAGATAAGAGACGGTGCGGTCGAACGAACGACGAGCGCGGTTGTTGGAAGCGTAGAACCCCATGCTCCCTCCGGCGCTGGCTTCCCGCTTCCTGGCTTGCGCGTGGGAGAGATAAGAGACTGTGCGGAGCGACGAGCGCGGTTGTTGGCAGAGAATTTCCGCTTCCTTGCTTGCGCGTGGGAGATTGAGTGTGTTCGCTCTCCGTGATAGCGCGCGTCCCCCCACGCTTCCGCTGGGGCATACGGCGCGCGGCGAAGATTTTATCTATACGGAACGTCACGGCGACGGCGACGGCGACGGCGACGACGACGACGACGGCAGAAATCCGGTTGAAGTGTCCATATAATTGCTATCGCAATAAAAAGAAGTGATTGGGGTTACTTTTGACAAAGACGCGAGTGGTCGAAAGGTGTCGTTTTCGCTCAACTCTGCGCCGCCCGCGCTTTCGTGTTTCAGTAGTTTCCTTAACGCGTACTTCTGCGCAGTTTTTCTTTTCTGGCTTGCGACACTCACACAAACTGCAAGTAGGATAGCAGGGATTGCCACGGCCATCTGGGGCGCGATCTTGTAAGCGTTCCAAAATGGAACGGAGGCGTTCCGTTCCAGCGAGCCGCACACGATTGGCCAATTTCAACCGCGACGTTCAAATTGACCAATCGTGTGCGGCTCGATGGAACGGAACGCCTCCGTCCCATTTTGGAACGCGTACAAGATCGCGCCCCTGATGTCGCGAGATTCCCGAACGGTCCACGCCACTTGACCAAGAGCATGCGCAGCGGCGAATCGCGAACGCCCGATTGACTCGGTTCCTCCATGGCCGCGCATTTGCGTTTTGCGTCGAAACCTGTAGTGCCTGTCATAATCACCGGCGGCAGCCAAGGGCGGGGGTGCCGTACGCAACGCCACCGCTTCGCACTCGGGCGCAGGCGATTTGTATTGCGCTAAAGGTACGCGGAACCTTCTTCGTACACTAAGTGTCTTTCCTTGGCACGAGGCAAGCACTGCGAGGTTTCCGGAACGGTATTTTAACGGTAGACGTCGACTTAGCATTTGCCTTCAGTGTCCCTTTATTAACTCTTCAGTATTCACTACATATTACCATAATCGTAAATCTCGGGAGTCATACGTAGTTATAAGGCCCCCATAGCACCCCGTTATACATATCTAGCGCATCGTATCACGCTACAGACAGATAGACGGACGGACAGATTTCCGAGGGAAGTAACTCAAGAATGCTTACACATAAAAAAAAAAAAAAAAAACTCGTGTACCGTGCATTGAGGGCATGTTAAAGAACTCCAGGTGGTCAAAATAAGGAGTGCCTCATAAACAGATCGTGGTTTTGGTAGGCGAAATTCCAGAATTTATGTTGAAGTTTCGTACTCATCAACGCCGCGTTGTCGTTAGCTCTCTCTGCTACAGTTGGAGCGTAAGTGACTCCTATTTATGCGGGAGTAACTGTAACTCAGCGGCCCATATTTAACTCCACTTTTAGGATAACTCTTGTACTGTTTCATAAAGTATTATCGCCAGCACTCGCTTTCAAGAACTCGCCATCCTGGCCCTTCTAAAGGGAATGTCCAGCGAAGCTGTTGAAAGCCACAACTGCAACTGCTGAGAGGGTTATGCAATTGCTTCATTTAATGGTTTTAGATTAATGGTAGTAGTGCTATTTTTAGAGCAATGGTAGGAATGCGAATAATGGCAATTTTTTACAGCACGCCGCCGCCCATAGCCGTACAACAACATTGAAATCAGTTGATAGGATGGTTATTTTATATACGATAGGCTAGCGACGTCACACCCCACGTCGCAAGCTGCCGTCGCCGCTGCAGCTTGCACAACAGTAATCTTTACCGGGAAACATCTGCGGGGAGGGCTACGTGCTTCGCATGACTATCACGAGTGCCTTATCATCAATTATGCGGTTAGGATGCTTGTATGAAACTTGTTCTTTATTGAAACGTATGCTATTTTGTATGTTGTATGCGTCATTCCGAAGAATGTATGCACTGTTCGCTTCACTTTACTGAGTGCTTACAGACTCTGCCTTACGGGCCATGAGCCATTACATTTTTTTGATTCATTACGGAGGTATATGGGCCATTGATGATGATAGTTTTCTGTCGACGGACGCGAAAAAATACCGGGATCCTAGATCTAGACAACTTCGCTGTAAAAGGGTGTACCGATGACTCCTTGCAGGAGTAATTACTATGCTTCACAGTTAGTCTCCAATTGGAATCTAATGCACGGACTCTTTGAAACTAGCTGACTTACACCCCGAATCGTACACCACGTGCCCCTTGCCTTATAGTCGTATTCACAAATGGGCATTTGCTCCGGCACTCTTCGACTATGCCGAGTAGTAGTTTTGTGTGTAAATGACCCCCATGCGGGGGAATCATAATTGCGCGACGGCTTCTCGCGTGCCTGTCAGGCACCTATTGACACAGCGCTATCACGTGGCCAAAATGAGCTCCACTGCGCTGCGGAGAAGCTTACTTGCAGGAAGCGACGCCAAGGCTCTAAATGATTCGGCCGAATATTCGCCATAGACATCGGCTCAATGCATATAGCTACCCTACGACATTGGCAAGCGGGGAGCAGTGTCACACCGCGACTGAAACAAGCGTTGTCGGAGATGCCCTTGTCATGCACCGTACTGGAATGCACGTGATACTTACTCAACAGCCGTCTTTATTATCTCGGAGAACGTGGGGAAGCCCTGGTCACTGTAGTCACGTGATCCGATCGCAATGACAGTGTGCGAGTAATTAAATTGTTTCTTGATCTCCTGCAAGAAGAAAAAAAATGCTCGCCAAACGTGGTGCGCGTGCGGTTTCGAAGAATGAAATCTGCGAGAACGTTGGCCCCCTTTAAATAGGTGCCTAGGCTTTGGTTACGTGCTTCGCGTTGACAAACCAGCAAAACTTATGTTCCTACCAAGCGACGTCTATTTAATTTGTCCTGTTTGTTACTTTTGCGCCACCAATAGTTCAGACAGCTTTGTTTAACATAGTATATTCGAAGTCCAAGGTCTTAAGCATGACTACTTCCTTATTTACCTTTGGACAGACAAACATCCCACTCATTTCGACACTGCGATCGACACAGTGATGTAATGATGATTGTATAAATCATGAGCCTCTAGTCAGCCTGTAGAGTATGCGCAGTAGTACGTTTATCTAGGTCAATTACTCACAGGGGACACTGATCATGAGAAGAAAAATTACTGAATAAAAATTGGTTATAGTGAGTACGGCAGGCATCAACAAATCCTGACTGGAAGCTTATACCACCGTCTCTGAAAAGAAAAGTGCACAATCATTGCATTCTACCAGTGCTAACATATGGGGCAGAAACTTATGAAGTTAACAAAGAAGATCGAGAACAAGTTAAAGATCGCGGAAAGAGTGATGCAATGATAAAATGTTAGTCGTAACGTTAAGAGAAGCGAAGAGAGCGGTGTGGATCAAAGAGCAAGCGTGAGAGCCGATATTATATTTGACATTCAAAGCAAAAAATGGAGCTAGGTTAGGCCACGCAATGTGTAGGGCAGATACCGGTGGACCATTAGGACCATTAGAGTTAAGGAATAGGTGCCAAGGAGAGGGAAGCGCAGTCGAATACGACAAAAAGATTGGGTGGGGTGATGAAATTAGGAAATTTGCAGGCACAAGTTGTAATGAGCTAGCGCAAAGCGATTATTTGGCGATTTCTGGGAGAGGCCTCAGCCTTGCAGTAGACATAAAAATAGACTGATAATAATAATTATTATTATTGTTAGTGTTATTATTCCATAGTTAGCCCCCGCTCTACTGATGCTATCCAGCAGACAGTCCCTGCATGTTTGACTAGATTCAAGATCCTTTTCGATGCCGCTGTGCCCCCGAGCGAGGGAGTAGGGCAGCGCCTTCTACTGTCATGGACACCATCTATCTTTTTGCTTGTGGCTTTCCCCGTTCTTTCTTATTAATGTTCGGCCAACTGATTCAACAACAGGTTCTACTGAAGAAGCTTATAAGTGGTAAACACAAATGCGTCAAATATTTGGGATCCGTTGCACGATGGCTAGGATAGCTGGCTGACTAGGCTGAGGGAACCCGACAAAACTGGTTGGAAACTGGGAAGCTTGTTGGATGTCTCGTTTTCGCGTACAGACGTATGAAGTGTGCCGTTGTTTTCGTGCAAATGCGTTTCACCCCGTATCTATGAGAACACACGCCAAAAAGATGGAACTTGATGGCATTTGTTCGAAACTTGTTGGATGTCTTGTTTGCGCTTCCATACGTACCAATTAAGCCTCACACTATTTTCGCGTGCATGTGTTTCGGCCAGGATCCGCCAGACAATGTGCCATAAAGATGGCCGCTTCCATTGATGGAACTTGATGGAATTTGTGGGTAACTTGTTCGCAGGCTCTTGGAAGTTTCGTTACTACGACCAGTCCTACGATTAACGGGATGATTTCCGCTTCCGCGCACTTGTGTTTCAACTAGTATCCGGGAGACCACGCTCCGAAAACATAGCTCCTGGGACCGATAGGACGTGATGGAATTTGTCGTAAACTCTTGTGGAAGGGGAGTTGGATTTCTTCTTGGCGCGACAAGTCGGCCAAAATATCCAATAGTTTGTAGGAGCATGTGTTCGTCTATTATCTTTGAGGCAACGCTTCGGAGAGATGGCTGCTCCGACTAATGAAATCTGATGCAATTTGTGGGTTGTTTGTTTGACACAGTTGCTAGTGCGACTAGCGCAAGGGCGGATCAAACAAATTTGACGCACTTGTGTTTAGCGCCTAATTTTGGCGCCTAAGGTGAATAGCTGAACCATTTTGCGACAGACGAAGAGGCATTAGCTCTGGGGTCAAACTTCGAAAGTCGAAGCGATCCCAATGCTGCTTTGCAGCAGCATTTTGCGGGAACCAATAAGGTTCTATGCGGGGCGTAGCCTCCCATCGTCATATTGTCGTGGTACACAGGCCCATATCGAGCGCTGCGTGCCGTGACTCCAGTTACTTATGAAATCGCCCCAGTCAGCGCCAGTACGTCATCTGCCCCGAATTCCACTGACGTTGTGCATGTCGCACGCCTAAAACCGTATTACTCTCTTGTTACCGCCGATATTTAGACGCACCGGGACGGTGCTTCTGCCGCCGGGGATAAGGATACATGCATATTGCGTCTTTCTGTGGACAATGCGCGCCGGCACCCCGACGAAGAAGACGAACTGCTCCTTGCTCTCGAGCTGTCGGCTGAACTGGCCAGCGCTGCAGTTGTCCTTTGTAAATATACATTGTAAATATTCTCCAGTGCTTAATTCCTTCGTTCGCGTAACATTTTTGGTGGAGGTGCGGGGTACCGACAGAACAGTCGATCAAAGCGGAATGCGCCGTAAGAAAGTCTAGGCAGATTAGGTCATGGGGACAATTGGTCAGCACTGTAAAAAGAACTGGAACGTGGCGGTTGGCGATACCTATACGGGAAGTACACATTCCAGTGACTACAATAGTGCTGCCATTGTGTACGCGTACGGCCCGTGTAGTAGCAGGCGTGAGCACCTTCTTTAGTCGACGACGTATAGGTTATAACTCGGTATGGACACCTGGGCTCCAGTATCTATTAACTCCGTCAAAGGGACACCATCGACGTGAACATCAAGTTAGTTCTGGTTCGTTGGGAGCGTCAGTGGAGGATTTCGACAAGACCAAGATAATGCAGCACTATGTAAGAAGGCGATGGAACGCATTGCTCTAGCTGTATTGACTGTTAAACTTGGTCCCGAATGCCCATGGCTAGTCTGGCATACGTGCGTTTCTACCAAAATGAGTATATTAGATACAAAGCCTGTGGCGCGTATACAAATCGAATAAAGGCCCACTTTCGGCTATTTTAGCCTCTCAATTCTTTTTTCGTGTGTGCATAGATACCTTCTCATATCCACCATATAGTTAATCGAAAACGCAAGGAGAGAGATTATTGACAAAATTTTATGTAGCGCTCCAACTGATGGAACCGGATAACGTACGTTGGAAACAGGTTGGAACCTTGCTGGATGTCTTGTTCATATGGCGAGTCATACGAATCAGACAGACATTTTACAAAAGCGTTATTTTTTTTAGGGCGATGCAAATTTGTGTGCCATAGAGTGCCGAGAGAACCAGCTGTAATTGTGGCGCTTCAGCAAATTGGTTATATTGGGGGTAATGCGTGGCCAGGGGCTTCCTAGGGACTGTTCCCTGTGACTCACTTGGTCAACAGACGAAGAACTGCTTATTTGCTAAATCATACGTTGGTTTACATTTGTGTACGCATGAGATAATTAAGCCAATGAGAGCCTAGTAAAAACCAATTTACTTTTGTTCAACAGCGTTAGCTCTACCAATTCAGCCTAGGAGGTGTCTGCCCTTCTGTCGAGTTTGAGTATTTATTCACATGTGTTTACAACCGAGCCCTGTGTCTGCACAGAGAAGTGATTTGCAAGGTGTAACTGTGATTATGCATCTTGTCGCGGAAATGCGCGTGCCTTTGGACGCACATAATGAAGCGCACAGAACCGACGGGCCGTACGTGGCACCATTGAGGTCAGCACGCGACAGAATGTCGATTAGCGCAGCGATTACTCACTTCTAAAACTGGTTTCATGGGCATCACTATGTTGAGGAGGTCAAGGTGCTTCGTGATCATATTGAGCACGCCGAAGTGCCGAATGTTCGAACTGGACAGCAGGGCCAACGGATTGGTGGCCGTTGTTATCTTGGCAGCCGTGATGTACCTGAAACGTAAGCAACGTTGTTTTCAGGGTGGCGGCGGAACCGAAGGCCGCATGGACGATCGAATCTCAAGTATGACGGTATGCAACCGCATGCAACGTTATTTGTGACGTATTCTGGGAGTCGGCTGATGCTGATGACGACACGAGCATTCCCTTTCAAATGCCGTCGCGGCGCGTGCTACCCATCTCGTTCTGTTAAACTCTTTGTCTATATAAATACTTTCTCCGCACCCACCTTTATTAGGCGCGGCGAACATACGAAATATACATTATCAATCTAATATTCTTTCATATTCGATGCATATTCGATTCGAGGATTATTTATTGTATATTGTGAAATATCTTTTTTCTTCGCATTGGAGTCTCGGGGGGAGAAGTAAAACCGGCTCAAGTGGTGATTGTTGCGAATGGTTTTTCGGTAGGACAACAACGGGTATTGCATGTGTCCCACACCATTAGTGGAAAAAATTCTTAAATATTAAAGTTACCGTAAGGTGTACAAAACCAAAGTAATGTTGTTTGTGTGCCGTCGTTTCGTGCAAATCAGACTTTCTTCTATTTCGCCTAATTGCAGAATTAGTTATTATTGATCATTCAACATCTAAAATATTATATTTAGAGGAAAGTGTCAATAAAAAGATTGTTGAACATCCAGAAAAATTGCAGACACAGCTTTCTGTTGCTCGCGCACACACGCGCGCACACACACACACGCACACACACACACACACACACGCACACAGACACACGCACAAAGTGCCACGCGATTAGTCGCGCGGAGGTTCGGGCCACTCCCATGGAGGCCATATCGTACCTGGCTTCCCAATGCACCTAATTAGGCAGAGACGCCCTCGTGTTGGGGACAAACGCCCCTTTCCAAGCGTCAAAGTCTCATAATGGTCGACCATCTTGTCGAGAGCGCGTTTGTAGCTACTTTACGGGCAGGAGCCCAGCGGCAGCTCTAGTCTGCCTCCCACAGCCGCGGCGGATGCTCGTCAACAAGGCCGTGTGAAGTTAGACAAGGGGCACCCAGAGACCTACGCAAACAACCATATAGACTCCCCCTTTCGAGATGCGAACCTCCACAAGTAGCCGAGCACTAGACCACGGGGACATCTCCGCCCATTAAAGAAACAGTGGTTATCCGGCGGCATCGCATTTTGAACCCACTACTTCCCGTATACCAAGCGGACGCTATAAAACTGAGCTTTCGTTGCGATCAACGAGCGAGCTACATAGAATGCTACATCGATGCTGGCTAAACCGCTGGCTCGCTCGAGAATAAATAAATACTCGTTGTAATGCGAACAATACAGCCACTCAAGAATACCGTGCGCACCATCTGTTTTACATCTGCTGCTATTGTTACAAATGCAGAACAAGCCTAACAACATGAACCAAAAGCAAAAGTAATATGGTCATCATCATCATCATCGTCGTCATCATGAAATCCAGTTCAGTGTTAGGCTTAATCCTCCATCTTTTTTATGGTGGTAGCTGAGCTGTGCCTCACAATCACTCCTGCCTCTGGTTTTCATGCTGTCACTCGTAGCCTGTATCGCCATTCATTATCATAATAAACACATCATCATAATAATCAACTCCCCTCAGAGTGTGTGGCGTAGTCTGCATCATCACAATCATCATACCTGCCTCCTCTCGAGACCTCGAGACGTTATCATAATCATAAGCAGCACTTCCTTCCGGTATGAGGTGGTGCCCCTGTGCGTGACATCATCACCATCATCCCCATCTCTCCATCTGGTTCAAGGTGTTAGGTGTAGTGTGCGCCAATACCGATTGGAGCAGAAGATGGCATGTAGCAGTAGAAGCCCTTTGAAGCATGAGCTCCTCACCGGTGGTCGAAGGAGATTCCCATTTTGACGTAGCGGTATCTCGCGGCCGCAAGCTTGAAACTCTCCCAACTGGTCTCCACTTTGGCGCCGCGTATGCTGTCCCCCTGGATGACCACGTGGGTGTAGTACAAGTACGTACACACCTTGTCGGGAGGGTACATGGACATCGTGACGGCGGTGTCGCCCACTGTGCACAAAAGCTCCCGGTCTGGGTTCCAAAGAAAGAAAGAAAGAAAAAAAAGGTTCTGATATTTTAGGCGCCATATCCACGTCATGATTATGGGGCACGTGGTACGGTGGGGGACACCGGATCATTTCTGACCACATGGGGTTCTTCAGCTTGCATTTAACTCTCAATTATTAAAGCGAAGCTTTCTATGTCTCGCTGCATTCGTCCGTGAGCGCCGAAAACGCACAGCAGGAAAGCCAACTTACACAATGGAACTATCTGCGCATCTGCGCACACAACAGAACAACGGCGCACGACATACGTATCGTAGAACACTGCAGTTTACGTTCGCAGTTGTACCGATAAGAACAGTGGGAACTGCAACGCCACGCTACCCAGACGAACTGTATGTATCAGCATTGCATTACGCACGTCACGCAATGCATTCCTGGCCGTCACCATGGGTGGGCTGCGGGTGCAGCGTTTGCGAACGTAAGCGCGAGCGCGATCGTGCCCGTAAGCCCAATCCCGTGTATCGGCAACGACATGCAGTCCGTGAAAGTGCGAGTGTGTGCGTGTAATTGATGGCTACACGATCTAAAATGAAGGCTATGCAACTTAACGAAATGTGTCTTCACTCAACTTCAACGTTCAAAAAATAAAATCCTAAATGAGCAATCAAAAAGCATATGCATCGCATCGGGTCGCTCGGCATTTCTTGGGTTCGTTGCGTGGTCGTTGGCTTCGGGCTTTGATTCAGTTTGAATGGGCGAAAGCATCGCGTTCAACCATCTTTCTTTAAGAAAGGGGCTTTGAATTTTCTTTCAAAACTCCATTTTCTTTAATTTGGTGGTAATTAGGTTGGTTATTAGAAGAGAAAATGCAAGCCAAGTTTTAAATTCTGCGAATTTATAGCCCAAATCCGATCGTTGCCTTGTCATTGTAACGTAAGTGATTTCAAAGTATTTTTTTTTTTCGTATTCAGGCCGTTGTGGTTCAGTAAACGTTTTCGCAACTTGCCAAGTTCTGTATTTGATCCTTTTTAGAACACATTTTAGAGTATCTGAACCGATAATAATGTTAAAAAGGCTTAAGCAAACGCCGTCCGAAATCCATGACGTCATGGCTAGCTGGTGCGAGAACTTCAATGTGGCGTCACCACCTGTCTTTCTCTTTTCATACCCAATAATTTTGGACACTTACCCTGCGGGCATCGGTCGAACTTCACCGCAGTGCTCCAACGCAACTGGCACTTTTTTTTCCAACGCAACTGGCACGTGACATTTTTACAAAAACGATATTTCAAAAGGCCGGCAACTTTCAGTCGAGAGGCTACGCCCTTCTGATAATACGTCTTTTTTTTTTTTTTTTTTTTTTTTTTTTGAGGCACTTGTAACTATGCTGCTGCGGTACGACAGTGTTCAATTCCTGACGAAAGCATTGCAATAACTCAGTAACGACGACGTTACGACTAAGTGCCGTAAAAAAGTATATAATTAGAAGGGGCGTTCTGTCTCGACGTTGTTAACGGAATGTAGTCGAAATGCGGGCGGAGTTCCGAAATGTCATTTCTTGAAAGTTCTGCCCACTGAGTTAGGCTGCCGCACTGCGGTGAAGTTCGACAGATAGCTGAATGGGCAATGTACAAAACTTCTGGACAATGTCCGTGTTCCGGCTTACCAAGCTTGTTACCAACGCAAGAGTGGCTAACTTGCCATGGCAAAAGGTTAATTTATTAATGAAGCTCACACTTTTTTTTTTAGTCTAGCAAGGACAACTGTACGGACCGACCATTCAGGTGAACTTCTTGAGATGATCAGTATTACTGCCAACCATGCTGAAAAGCCCCATTAAATAGTATGTGGAGATTTACGTACTACTTGATAAGAGTTTACCTAATGCTACAGTGCGCACCTAAAGGAATACTGATGCAATAAGATGTGTTCTGTATTTATATAGATCCGACTGTAGTTGTCCGTTTGGGAAAGTAGCACGAGACTTCCAACACAGAAAGGATACGTCCCAGCAATAAAGTCATTAATATATCCACCGATATAATAACCGACCACATGTTGACCCGCTGCGATATTCTGAGAGTTGCGGCCAGCTCTCGAAATACCGAGAAAACGAAAAAAAAAAAAAAAACACGCGGTTTTCTACTACTAGTGTGATCTGCTAAGCATGTACTTTAACTTGCAATTACCCCCGTCTTGTGCTAGCTGGTTTCAACTTGCGCCTGCAAATACCCTAATTTCGTCACCCTACCTAATTTTTCCCGTTCTTAACTACGCTTCCCGTGCCTTTGCACCCATTCTGTAACATTAATGGTCACTCGGATTATTTGCCTTATGCATTACAGCTACATTTTTAAAATCTTAGTGTCAAATAGAATTTTGGCTATCGCTGTTTGCTGTCTGATCCACACCGCTCTCTTCCTGGTTATTAAAGTGTCCCTGAAATGGTTCGGACACATTCTGTAGATGCGTAGGGTACAGCTACAGTAAACCATTCGCACCACAATTTGTGTGAAGGTATCATATTAAGAGAGCTATGGGCGATTACAGGTTACCCTCCGCCATAGCCATGCTTTTTCTCCTCAACTCGTTCGCCGAGCGATCGGGCTAAGCTCTGCCTTCACTGGCTCTGCGGCATGATGGGACGTCGTGTCGTCTACCCCCCCCCCCCCCCCCCCCCCCCCCCCCCCCCCCCCCCAAAAAAAAAAGAATTCAGAGCCCTTCCTCTGTCGAGAAAATGGGGGTTAGCGAAGCTTGTGGCAAGACGACACTGTCGCAGGCGTTCCGCTTCGTTTGCCCTGAACTTTGGATCCGCGGTGGCTGACGTTTGGCCGCAGCATCGCGCTCCCGCAACTCGGGGTCCGCGGCTCTTCGCTGACGTTTCTCCCAGGCTTCGGAAGCCCTCACGCTAGAATCGGACGACAAGCTTCGTTTACCGCCATTTTTTCGACAGGGGAAGGGCTGGTGATTTTGTCTCTTTGGCTCACAAGTGTGACAACGCTATAGTTCAAGGGTGCGTTACAGTGTCCCCGAGCCCACAGGGGTATGTGCCATTGAGCTTGGACCCTTTCTGCACTATCACCAAGATAGGCCCACACGACAGGGGTATGTGCCATTCAGCATGGACCCTTTCTGTACTATTACCAGTATCGGCCCACTTTTCAGCGTGACACCACCACCACCATCGCCAAAACTTGTGAGCCTATAAAGTTTCGCTTAACAAACCATTCCTGGCTACGCTCATCGCCAGGGATGAATCAGTTGCTGAGTCGGGTTCTGATTGGTCCACGAGGAGGGATTCCGGTGGCAGGAAATGGACGCGGCGTAATTCGCCACCGCCAATTTGCATCCGCGCAGCTCCAAATGGCGGGTGTCTCAGTGTGGACGAGCCTTCGCGGGTGCGTTAGACCTACCAGTAAACCTTAGCTGCGCGTTTGCACTTATCGAAATCCGCGGTGACTGTGGCTTACATATCGGCATCGGCGTTGTCGTTTGTGTCCTCGATGGCGTCGTCGGCTTCGTGGTCACTGCATGCGGGAAAAGCAGAATATGTCACGTGTCTTCAAAGTTGAGCCATTACGAACGAAACAAGGCACACGCGTTGAGCGCGAAGTGCGCGAGGCAATTCGCCTACAACTCAGTCGCAACCAATACCGTAATCATATTTTTTTTTTCGCAGAGTGCCGCAGTGCGATCTGGGCGGACGACCTGTCTAGCCAACAAAGAATAAAAATTTCCCAACAGGTTCTCACAGAGCAGTGAGTCCGATACGACGCGCGAGCCGTTTCAAAAATTCTTGCACCGGATCCTGTCGTTATCTATCAAAAACTGTAGAAAACACGTGACACGCGATTGTCGGTACATGCCGCAGGTCGTCCATAGAATCGCTCGCTGAATCGTAAAACGCCTCCGTAACACTCTTAACCATGTTCTACACAGGTTCGGCTGACTGAGTGGAACATTTCCGCAGTTTTTGTCGTCAGTGACACGACTGCGAAATTAGTTCAGAGTTAATATTATAAAGACTGAAACCAATGTCCAATTATTTTACAAGTGGTTTTAGGAGGATAGCCAAGCTTAGTATACTCCCCTCGCTATATCCGACGCATATTGCTGTATGCTTAGCTGGCTCTGAAAGAAGTTTGTAAGACGAGTTTTACATGGCGAGCGGCGGCAAAGGGGGTAGCGACGCTTACTACGGGTCCAACGGCCATCGAGCTAGTCTTATTGACTAGAATGTAGCAATCGGTGGCTGTTGACAACGCTCACAAAATGCGGCCCGAGCGCCATTGTTGGGTACCCGAGTGAATGGCACTTGTAAGCATGGACGTACTTCATTGATGCGGTTCGTGGGGAACGAAGGAGCGTTGCGCGCAGTTGATTGATTCGCCGTTTTTGACTGGAGAAAAGTAAATCTGCAAACATAGCGCGGCGGCGCTTAATGTGCATGCGGAGACACTGGACCAGAACGGTAGTGTATACTGTAGGCGTGCTCCAAGTCGTCGTACACCGTGCAAGTCTCTTCGTACGACGACGCGTTCGGTTGAAATATCATACGCCTAACTGCACCACGTGTCTCTCGAGCTAAAGAACTTATAAAAAAAAAACACAAGCGCTTACCAACATTGGGTGCCACCGGTGGAGGTACTGGTCCCCCAGATGGAGGTATTGGTCCCCCATGTGGCGGAGCTGGTCCTGCATGTGGCGGAGCTGGTCCTCCATGTGGTGGAGCGCCATGCGGCGGAACTGGTACCCCATTTGGCGGAACTGGTCCCCCAGATGGCGGAACTTGGCTCCCAGATGGTACCGGTGCTTTCGGTCGACCTGCTGGACCTACCGATGGAGGCGTGGTCTTCGGGGCGATGGTTCCAAGCCTAATAACAACTGGCAGTGGAGTACCGCCGCTGCTGCCGCCACCACTGCCACCTCCGCCACCACCGCCGCCACCGCCACCACCACCATCGCCATCATTGTCACCGGCGCCGAAGTCATCGCTTCCTGCGTCCCCGTGTCACATGGGCCAGAATGCGCAGTCATACAAATGTTTCTCTGGCAGAGTTTACGAATGGCGCAGAAGCTGTGGCTACGCGAGGTGATTAGGCTTAAGTTGGACAGAAACTTTAGAAATCGCCTGTTACAGATAACGCTATTCGGGACATTGAGCTAGATTATTCAGAGAGCGGCCATTATACGAGCACGAAAAACAGATGTTTAACGAAGTAACAAAAAGTCACTAATTACCTTCTTGTTTGATTGCTTTATGGCATCATATCGCAATTTCCGAATTTTAGCCGTCGAGTTTGCAAGGCGTATCTACTTCGAATGACTTTCCAGAATGACACCAGTTTGGAGATATGAATCATTAAATTCTCCAAAAAATGCGCGGTTGTTCCACGCACGTTTAAACAATACGCTCTTTTATGAATTGAAGCGAAACAGCAACTGTAAAAAAAAAAAAAGCGATCGAGGTCATAAGAATTTCCGCATCATTACAACTACCCCTCGTGTCTACAATGAAACAGCACTCCGCAACGGAGCATGATGACATTTTCTTTTATTGCGATAGCAATTATATGGACACTCCAGGCGGATTTCTGCCGTCGTCGTCGCTGTGAGGCTTTGTATGAAGTCGAACGGTGATGAAATCGTCGCCGTATATGCTGTTTGTGCTAGTGAAAGCTGCGAGGGTGAGCGGGCGATGACGGCTCAATCTAGAGCACGCAAGGAGGGGATCGGGAAGGATGCGCACCAACTTCCAGTCGCGCGCAGCGCGCCACCTTCCAGTCGCGCACAGCGCGCCGTAGGGATGGTAGGGAGAGGGGGGGGGGGGGGGCTGGCGTTCTACTTTGCGCGTCCCGAGCGACCCGCGCGCGTCCTTCGGGCAGCAAGCCTCCGGCGAGAGGCTAGGGAGGGAGGGGGCGTTTAGGGCCCGCGCGCCCACCCGGGCGGCTGTATTTTGAAAGTCATCTGCGACGTGCGCAAAGTCCACCCTACGCTATGTTTGCGCTCGCTGCTTCAGTCGTGCTTGCTCACCACAACGTTTTGACAGCGAGTTACCGCGTTCATGTTTGCGTGTGCGCGCGTGGCACCACGCGTGTTTAGTTACTATGCCGTTGTGTACAAGTTAATACGACCTATAAAACTACCATCCCCACTTCGCATCCTTAACTCCACTAATATGCTATCGCAATCGATGCTTCGCGTTTCGGGCGAAACTGCGACTTTTTTTTTTTTTTTTTACAGGATCAGCGCCTACCTGTGTGACAATGAGTCGAAGGAAGTCACAGTTGTATTGAAGTACCCTGCGCTTCATGAACTCTGCCTGTGAAATAATGCCGCCGTGCCGTGGAGCGCATCCGTAGGAGCGCCATTTTAGCATACGGAGTAATGCTTTTTAAAGCTCTTCAACGTCACTTGCCCAGAATTCGCCACATGCCGACTGAGTGCAGTCTATTCCCTGACGCTGTGTTTTCTGGCTCAAGTGTTGGCTGTCACGTGTTCGCGACAAACGACGATTTTCAGCGCTGACATGTGGTGCTATCTAGGAGCAAAAGTGTGAGGCTGGCAACTCCTTTTTAACAGCGAAGCTGTTTTAAGCCAGCCGTTTTGTGGTTCGTTTAAGAAACTATCATCATCAGCAATGAATAACGAAATAAAGGAAAACTAAACTTTGTTGCCGAGGCGGGATTCGAGCCGCCGTATTCACGGTCCCAAGGCGAGCGTCGTAACCACTAGGCTATACAGCCACGCTTGCAGAACATGCATTTATGCGAACCATATGATTGCGTTCGAGCGTCGTCGTCTTTGTCCACAGCTGGGTCGTTCGCACGTGCTCGTGCCAATGCTATGCGAGGTGAAGAAGAGATTTTGCGCGCTATGCTCGGGAGAGAGATATAGGAAATGAGAGCGAGAGAAGAGAGAGAGAGAGAGACGCATTCATGGAGCGGGTCTGCTGGAATGCGTTGTCGGCATTGCAACGCGGTGAAACGCTGTGCCGGTGTTGCAAGCTGCGCTATGCAACGCGCAGTGACGGCCGTAAGTCCGAGAGAAAGAGAGAGAGAGACATATTCACGGAGCGGGTCTGCTGGAACGCGTTGTCGGCATTGGAACGCGGTGGAGCGCGGTTTCGGCATTTCAGCCAGCTTCGCTGTGTCTTGAGCTTTGCGCGGCCTAGCGCAAGCCTTCGCCATTTTTTTCTTGGAGTCGCGATCGACGAGGTGCTCACGAGTACAACGTCAACTGCTTTCTAAGTTTTTGTGAACATAAATAATCCACCCCTTCCCGAATTCGTGCTTCAAATGTTTTCTCCGCATTAGTCACACCCCATAAATTATGACGGATATGTAGTGAGTCTGAGAATACAGTTAATTTTTTGCATTACCGCTTTGGCAACGGTATGTTGCGAATTCGCGACATTCAGCATTTGCGGCACTGAATGGCTGTAGCAACATGTTGTCTATAGATTGAGGCAGTACCTTGTTTTTTGGCAGAAAATGGGCATTAGCACCGTTTACGGTAGGAAGGGCCTTCGCGCATGCCTTCTGCCGGCGGATATAAGCGCGGACAGCGGCCTAAGAGGAAGAAAAGTCGTGCGAAGCCGATGTCTGTAGTCTCTGGTGTAGCCAGGATTTCATTTTTGTGTGTCGAGGGCACATGCATTTGACCAGGGCAGGGGGATGGGGCAGGCACTGGTGGGGCAGGGTGCCTCGGACACGTATTGTGCCAGGCATCCGTTACGTCATTTTGTGCCAGGTATTGCTGCTACACAGACATTTTTTTTGGGGGGGGGGGGTGAGTGGGGGGCATAAGCCTGGTCTGCACACCTTGCCCGCCTCTTCCGACCCAACCTACGCCCCCTGTCTGTAGCCTGCGTTAGCACTGATAGCACCAATTATTGGCCAGCGACCTGGGTGTAAAGTGTAATGTGCACCGCTGCTTGAACAACAGTGTCAACTGTGCTCAGTATTTTCGTATGATGCATTCGGGCCACAGACTACCGGAAAAAGTCGCGTCACGCATTCGTTAAATATGTGGTCATCATTAGTTTAAAAAAAGTCGCAGTTTCGCCCGAAAGGCGAAGCATAGATTGCAATAGCAAATTAGTGGACAGCCGTACGACGTAAGGATAGTAGTTATATCGGCCGTATAATCTTGGAAACATTCGCTTACCAACTGAATTAACAAGCATGGTGTATGCGCGCACAACCAAACATGAACACATCTCACTAACCGCGGACACTCGCTGTCAAAACGCGGGCGTGAGCAAGCCCGGCAGCAGCAGCGAGCGAAGTAACCTTCGTGCTGTCTCGCTCCAACGCCAACTGAGCGGCGAGAATGAGCCGTCTGTTGATCGCTTTCAATATACGGGGCGCGTGTCCGCGCATGGCCGGGCAAAGTACCTATTGCTGGCGGAGTAGAACCCACCCCCCTCCCTCCCGCGCTCTCTTCCCGCTTTCCTCCTTTGCGCGCGCGAGATTTAGCCGCGATCGTCAGTTTGCCTTGCGCCCAGTTGCGAAATAGGCAGTTTCTGCACAAGCAGAACGCCGCCGCCCCCTCCCTCCCTCCCTCCGATCCCCCCCCCCCCCCACCCTAGGCCTTTCGCGCGACGGAAGACTGCGCATTTGCTCCCCGCTATCCTCCCTCGCGCTCAGATCGAGCCGCGACTGTCGGCTCCCCTCGCTGGCATTCACTTGCATATAGTGCGTGCGGCGCGCGGCGACCATGTTATCGTGTTTGGACTTAATACGGAACATCCCGGCGACGGCGAGCGTCCATCACGGCGAGTTTCCATTTAATTGATATCGCAATAAAAGTTCCAAAAGTGCAACGCACATCTTGGAATTTATTCGAAGCGATGCGTCCGTGAAGCGGTTAAGTGTTACAAATATTCCCATTTCATTCGTGCGTCTTTGGCCTAAGCTAAACTGTCCTACCACTCATCCCTGGTAGCGAATGGGCGTTGGCACTATAGAAGTATACGTGCGACTGTGGCCTATAGGTGGAGCACTTGGCTGCAGTGCTTGGGGACAGCATCGATCTCATCATCGGGCACGCTATTAAACTATTTCTTTAAGTGTGAGCTATTCGACAAGACAGTAGCACCCGGCAGCCATAGTCATAAAAGGTCCCGGAGGTTTCGCGAAGAAAGCTTCCCTTTAAAATGCAATGCAATGTGCCAGTGTTCTCATTACGTCAAGCTTTCTTCAAATCATCAAAGTTATCCCTAACTGCGAAGCAACCATCGCAAAGTGTATGTTCACCGACACTCGACACGGTTGCCCTATCGAGAGGGTGCACTTCGTTTGCACTTACTCGCAGGTCACAGTAGATCCACATCGCTCGGCGTTGGCATCTGTCAGAAATAGGCCACCCTACGTACCCTTAAGAAAAACAAATGTTGATGTGCAACAGATTTTCTGCGCAGCTTCTCCGGCCTTCGATACGCTTCCTTTAGAAAAAGTTGTTAAGTTTGAATTTATTTGCCTTTGTTAAAGGAATGAGTCAACTCATCCATGATGTCTGTCCTTACCGGAGTTACCCATTCCCAAGACGAGGAAGATCACCAGAGCGGCTATCCCCAGGAACAGCAGGCAGAGTATAATAGCCGCACCTGTACTCCGGCCCTCGCGCTCCCTGGAAGGTATTTCGCGAGTCTTCAAAAATAGCGAAACACTTTCACGCTTCGGCAGGAAAGCACTTTTATTTGACAAGGAAGGAATGTCATTTTCAATCAATCAATCAATCAATCAATCAATCAATCAATCAACAATCAATCAATCAATTGATGAATCTATCAATTAGTTTATTCGTGTATCAATGAAAACGCAGGGGTGAAAAGACAAACCTGCCGATAAGGCAGCTTGACGGGTTCTCACCCCTGTACGTTTGAACAACATCTATAGCAGCACACGAAGGAGTAATAACAAATAACGAACGTCATTTACAGAAATAAAATGTTTCACTAAACCATTTGACCCTTTGACCGCCTGGCTCAATTATTTGACCCGTCAGGGGCCTTTGACCCTTTGACCACCAAGAAGCCCGTCAGGGAAACCCCTCTGAAAATAATTTGTGTTAAACAATAGAAGCCGCATAAAGAGCCGTCCAGGGAGTGGAGTTCCGGTGCAAGAATTTTTAAAAAGGCTCAAATAGTAGCAGATATTGAAGCAACGAAATGAAATGTTGGCAGTATATGGTGCTAAGAAGTGGGCTAGACTCCTTGCAGCAAACCCTCTCGCTATCTCTCATTGCCTCAACCACTGATAGGTTGAACGCGCGCGCAAATCCCACGCCTTCTCGCCAATCGGAGCCGGGGACCTGCATGACGTGCGCTTCGTGATCCTCGCCTTCATTTTAAAGCGAATAGCTTCCTTTGCCTTTTTCGCTCGTTTTCATGGTTGGTCGGAAGTTGATGGTCGGGCTCTGGAAGATAAACGTTCGTTCGTTCGAGCTATTCGCTTGCGCTGACAATCATCGTCGATTGTTTCTGCGCATTTGTAGTTTTTTGTTTTGTTTTGGTTGCTAAGTGGCGCATACAGTTTCCTACAAGACTCACTAGGGGGAACTATGGGACCACAATCGCTGGGTTATCATGGGAACGGTGTCTACCATGGGAACCCGACAAGGCTCTATTTCAGAGCTGAAGGAGGGGCAAAGCCTTGGCTTCACCTCTTCTGGTAATAATCTACGGGAACTTGTACTCCAGCAGTTTTTTTTTAAACCTCCTTGGTCGACGCTAGCCTCCCGTTTGAGTTTGATCGCGTTACTCAACACAGAGATCACTGCGGTTGGTAAATCAGCATGATTAAGAAAAAAAAACTTTTTGCTTCGGCACTGCATTTTTCCCCGGTAAAACAGTAATATCCGACAGGGATCGCATAAAGATAATCCGGCGGCTATTTTTGAGGACACAGTTTCCGTAAGACGGGAGAGTGCGTCGCAGACAACTGGACGAACAAGAATAAAAACAAAAATATCCGTTCTCATACTCTTCTTCCGTGAGAAGAAGAGGATGAGAACCGACACCTATGTTTACAAGTTTATACGGCTGATAAAAGTATTATCTATACTTCGTATAGCTGCCGACTGATTTTCTATGGCAATCGACGCTTCGCCTTTCGGGCGAAACTTACTTTTTTCCCTTGCTCCATGACCTTAAGGATGTCTCGAACCATGCATCCAACCGAGCGCGGTCAGTGTTAAAGGATAAAAGCTTTGTCTCGTTCTGAACCCGCAGATAGTATCTATTTGAAAGTGAAATTGATTGCCATGGAACACTTTGCATTATTTTCATATTAGCTGAAAACAATGCAATATATATTTTCATAAGTCCTGAATTAGGGCTTGGAATACTCAGCAGGTGTCAGGGAGCAGAGGCCCGTGGCAACCACAGGGTTCCTCTCTTTAGTAACAACCACCACATCTTTCACCTTGCTCCTGCTCTTGTTCATTCAAGAGTGTTTTGAAAGACCAGTCCGTTCGACACTTCGTGTGAGTGCTGCTATTTCGAGGCATATTCTAGCACTGAACGCGCTCTTTTATAAATGGGGAGCTATGGTATTTATTCCTTGCTAGTATCAATCCGTCTACTTCACAAACCCCCTGCACAACCAAATTCACGTTACACTTACAGAATATTCGGTACAAGGGGTAGGTACGTACGCGGTCGTCCCCATGTAACACTGAAAGCAGGGATATCACTGAGCTAACGTTATCCAAACTAGAGCCAATTCATGTCTAACGTTGGGCCTACGTTGGCCCTGCTTCTTACGTTGATAGCTCAAAAAGAATTCCATGGTATTTGGAGCTTGTGCCCAACGATAGTTGTCATCAATGTCGGGCACCCGTTCTTCATTCTATAAACACTGTGCGTTCACTACTTTCCCCTCAGGAACACTATTTCACGATGATACGTGCATGCACTTTGTGACCTCAATCTGCCGGGAGCGCTGTCTTAAAGGGGGACACTAAAGGTATGCTTTCATTTTGGATCCATTTGAAAAGTGGGTAGGTGGTAGCCAGATGGCAGTGCAAATGAATCGCTGTGGGGTGCTTCCCTACGTTCAAGCACACAAGGTTCGTTGCAGAAAGCCGCGAGATAACTGAAAGGGGAGCGATGGAGTCTTTCGACATGAAGTAACGGGGAGCGACATTTGTTAACGAACTATCACTGTCTCTCATGAATAAATAAGTACCTTTTCCGATAGGGATTTGCCAACGATTTAACGCGCACAACGCCGAGAGGGGAATCTTTTTTTTTTCCGCGGCTGCTGTTGTTAGTGCTGCATGTTGTATTGATAGTGACCGTGATTATAAAGGCTCGTCTTTCTCCGGCATTACAATCCCTTGGTAGTTGGCGTTCGTCCTGTCAGTGTGAGTTTCGTTGTCCCCATTTTTTTTAACTTAATACGAGTAACACTTATTATACCAGTAAGTCGGACCAACTAGCTCATGCAAAAGCTCTACCATACCCTGCCCGATCAGTAATGACTGTATGATTGCACAAGTCTCTGCTAAAACAACGTCATAGGGCACCCTGTATAGGAAGACCACGCAATACTCTTCCGGCGACTCCGTAGTAAGGCTTACCCAGTGTCAATACCTAAAAGATAATAAAGAAAAAAAAGAGGGGGGGGGGGGAGAATGGATAAGGTGTTTGAGAACCCCTATAAATGAGAAAGTATATATAGGTTTGAGTAAGAGAAATTAAGCCAACACCATATTTTGTTTGACGAATAGGCAGGTGTTTTAAATGATGTACTGAACAACTCGACACACATAGTACCGACACACAAAGCTCTCTCCCGTGGTGACTGCTAAACAACTGGCTGAGCCATAACACCAATCCTGTTCGCGCTTCACGAAATGCAGGAGGGAATAGGAAGGTAGAGTACAATCAAAAGTACACATATACAAGCGCAAATACCAACCCCTTTGCTTATTGAACCGGTAAAAATAATTATCGGGGAGAAAATGCGCAACCAATAATCATAACACGCATGGACATATCAAGGGCGCAGTCAAAGACAGCCAAACAGGTGCGTCATTAATGTTAACTTTACGAACCCGGAAGCTTATGAATGAGGATTCAGTTTTTTAAGTATTGAAAATTCACTGGTTTAACAAAGATGCCATTTGATGGGTATGGAGTGCAGTAATTTGCACATGATGCTTTTTTTTTATCTAAGTCTGCACAGGAAGTCTTCTTTCGTCATTCACAGTAGTTTCGTCATTCTCAATATTGCTGCTGTTTTTCTTAACCGTCACTACTACGTGGCAATACTATGTGGAATCAAAGAATTTAGGGTGGACGTGTCTGTTGAAAACTCTGTTAACAGCCAGCCTATAGTGGAACAATAATGATGAACGGGCACCCGAATGTCAAATAACAGTTCAGATGTAAGCCGTTGTGAGAAGACCAATGAGTGCCTCACATAGGAGTTTTGAGAAAGAAGAGAACGCAGTAACTCATTTTGTGTTTGTACATACGCGCGTCAATGCTTATGAAGAATTAGCGCGCTGTGCAGAAAAAAGAAAGACAGTACATTATTGTGACTGCCCCGTCTAGGAATCGCAGTTTGAAACTCGATGCCCGGCGAAATTTTGTATTTACATTTAGAAAACGTCATGTAATGCTTATAGGGTTGTCCATGATTTGTACTTGAATTTACATTGTTGATTCGGGAGCTTTCTTTCTGTTTTTGTTCCGTACTATACTATACCCACCCCGGTGATGTTATAGGCCAATAAAATTGTAAAACTACAATACTTACTCGATACTTCGCTGAAACCAATGCCTAAATGGAATCGGAGGAGAAATAATTGAATTGCAAGAGATGGTGTTCTCATGTATCAACATCTTGAAGCGTTGCATACCGAACCGAGCTCAACCCTCAAATAAAAAAAATTAAGTGGAGCTGCCACCAGACGAGAACCCACTATGAAGAATCCAAACGATAAAAACAAATTTGAAACGCATCAGGCAAGGCGAAATGTCTCAGACAGGCTCGCAGGTGTTTTGTTAGGTGAACTTATACTTGTCAGTATCGGCCCTGTCACTCTTGGCAAAGTACAAAACCGACACTGACAAGGAGACTGAACTAGACTGGAAGGAATGGTGTCACTAGACGTCGAGGATAATGAAGAGGGGGGGTAGACAGCTGGCCCTTATTTAGTGCCTCCTTTTGCAGATTTCCAGCAACACCACGTGACGTCCTTCCTCGTGGCTCATAGAACTAGCGCGGCGAGACTGACAAGGCCGGGTCTGTCAAGAATGTCATTTATATGAAAACGTCAGCCACTCTATCCGAGATGGGTAACCCTGGCCGATACCGTTTGCCACTGCAAAACATTTGGCTTTGCAAGTACTCGGCGCTAATCTTGTCCGCGTCCGCCGCGGTTAACGAGTTGCTATGGTGACCTGCTGCTGAGCGCAAGGTCGTGGGTTCGGTACCCGGTCGCGGCGATCACATTGCGATATGAACGAAACGCGAAAGGCGTTCATGTAATTAGAGTTAGGCGCACGTTAAAGAGCCAATAGATGGTGAACATTATTCGGAAGCCCTTTACAATGGCGTCCGTTATAACTAACTGTGCAGTTTCGAAGACGTCACAATTTAACGTAGTGTTAAATGTTTACCTGTTCCCGTCCATGCATGGTGCGCCATTTAAATACAGACGCCATTTAAGACACCAGGCACCACTTAAATACACGTACCGATCAATTGTTCATATCACAGCTCTTTCTGAACGTAATTCCATTTCCAGCAACGAACGTTATGCTTACCCGACAAAGCAGAATCTCCCCCAGTGCTCAGGTCTGTCAGAGCATACTGGGACGATTGGAAGCCAGATGCATCTCCTGGAATAATAATAGAAAAGAAAACAGACAGCTCAGAGATGGCAGTCCGTGGAAATCGACGTAACATTGACCTACCCATGGTTCAGCGTTCTTGGACGGACATTCGTTGGGCGACACAACGTGCTCAAGGCGAGGCTGTCAACGTAGTCGACAGACCGAGTCAGGCGACGTCGACTTGACAGATGGTCAACAATTGAATACTGCACAAACAATGTGTTTCTCATAACCCGCAATGGGCTATAGGCACCGCGTGCTAATGTTTAGCCGAGCGTTTGCATGATTTAACATAGATGGCGAAGGTGTACGCGTGCTTTGTAGCTTACGGTGGAAATAAATCCGAAGCGAGCTGAGAACGGGACAATATCAAGTCGGTAAGGGGTTGAGGAACGTTCACTATACATGCAACATGAGCCATGTTTGTATGAATTGAACGGTGGCACTTCGCCTCATCATTCTAACGCATCGCATTCATGCGGACAAGGAACATACTTTGGGAAGACACGCCGCCCGAATCGCCCTTGGCGAATCTGGCAAACCTCGCTTTTGATGTCTGGAAATGTCTAGTCAGAGAAGCATTAGTAAAAGATGTTAAAAAAAGAAATAGAACTTTATGCATGCAATGCAAAGATGAGCAGTGTCGCATATTATCTATACAGTTGTCAAGGAAATTGAGGAGCTCTGTGCGCCAGAGATTGAGAGAAGGAGGAAGTCTCTACGGTGACGCATGGCATGTAAAGCAAATAGCTTCCAAACCGATCGTAGCTTTATGAAGTCCGATTTCACGTGAGGGTTCGAAATGAGCGGCATGCACTTTAAAACAGGACATTATATACGTTCTTGTGAGTGCGCTAATTTCGTAGCCTCACGAGCTGAACGGAGCCTACGTTCTGAGATGCGACGCGTGTTCCGTATGATCTGAGATGTGCTACTAAGCAGCTGTCGCTTAAGAGTCGGGTCGGAGTGGCCTAGGCATAAGGCTAAGCGCCGGCGGCCAAGAAGCCGAGGACAGGGCCTACCCACGAAGCATTGTGATAGAAGGACCCACCCTGAGAGGCACAGGCGTTCACACTGACCTTTCCCGGAGGACGGCAGCCGAATGTCTGCGCGGCACAGGACGCGACTGCCAAGGTACCGGATGGTAGCCGAGGAGACCCGGGGGTAGGACTGGGCACTGGACTGCAGAGCGAAGACTCGCCGAGCTATAAGTGACCGCGGCCGCAGAGTAGCGATCCGACCCGAACAGAATGCTCTGGCGCGCGTGTTGCAGGCGCTCGCTCGTGCAAACGGAAATGGCAGGGTTGGTTTCTTGAACCACAAATAAATGACGCAATGCAATGAGGGAAATTTGCCATGAATCGGGGTTTCCTTCAGGAGATATATATTTCTGAGTGATAATAAAATGCAACAAAGTGTCGTGGTTGTTGGTCGTGTTAAGCCTGTGGGTTGTGTCCACTATGGAAGTAGCCAAATACACAGTTTGATGTTGGCAAGGGACATTTTACTTGAAAGACAACAATTTATAGAAATAACCCTGTAATGCCCAAACATCAGGGAAAGTTTGAAGATTTTGTTCACCTTTATTTCTGGCCACGGGGAATGCATCTATACGAAAAAGAAACAATTAAATAGTATTTGAATGAATAATTAATTAATATCGTAATGTTTAGTAGCCGGTGCGCTGAACTACCTAAAACTGAAAACTCTCCAGCGCATCAAGACGCCCTACTATATGCTATGCATTACGTTTTCCGTGATTTTACCTAAATTCTTAGGTATAAAAATAAGTTTAGCATATGCGATGCATGGCCATTAGAGTAAACAACACGAAAAGGCTTAGTTTGCCTGTTTTCGGGAAAAAAACCTAAGACAAGAAAAAATACCGGCAGGACCAACCTTGCGTTGACATCTTTGTAAGCGATTGCTTGCGCATTACGACAGGAAACGCGGTGCACATTTCAGTTGCAGACGCGCCCTCAGGAACCGTGGTAGAATTTGCAGGAAAAGCAACATCAAAACGTCTGCAATTAAAAGACACGTTGCATTTTGTTATGTCGTCGATGGCGGCCCGGGCGGCGGTGGAGGCCGGCGGCCGACGACATAGAAAGGAGGACAAGTGAACAGTCGAAGAACACCTCGTGTAATCCCCCTTGTTCTACGGCGGTGTCGCCGCCGCCGCCCGCGCCGCCGTCGACGACATAACACATTTGACCTTGTAGAAGCGCGCCGCTGCGCCACACCATTGTATACTATATACAATGAAAGACGCGCAGAGAATGAAGATGATGTTTCGTTGTATAATGGCACACACTATGGGGAATAGGCCAGCGAAGCGGGTGGTAATGTCATAGACGAAAGAAGAAATCAAAGTTGGAAAAGAAACCGACAATCAGTGAAATAAAGTACTGTGTCCTAAGATATTCAGCCTTGCATAAACAGGCGAATCGAAAAGAAGGTAAGAATAATGATATCTAAAGTAAAGCAAACGGTCGAGATAAAGATTAAGTTAAATTTCTAATAATAATACTGTTATATTATTATTGCTGATTGGCCCTTTTGCTATTTATATTTTAAATTTTATTGAAGGAGGAATAAATCAATCATGGAAAGTAGGAAATATTAATAGGGCAATCGGTTTGTTCCGCGGGAGTGATCTTAAATGGCTCGGAAAACGTTCCCGCGGCTGCATCTTAATACCATTGCTCCAAGTGAGAGTTGAACAGTACTGCATAAAGGCAGGCCGAGAATGCGAAGCGGAATTTCAAAACATCATTTTTGTTGACTTGAATTGAACTTTAATTCGACAAAGTGTGGGCGCACATAAAAAAAAACTTTTTTATTAACATCTGGATCCGCAGCATCACCCTATAGTATGCATCAATGCAACAATAACACGCATAAACCTTGAGGCAGGAAACATATGGAGATCAGTTTACCAGCAAGTCAGGTTATCATTCGAAACAAGGAATTTACAACTCTAATACATTTATACACCAGTTTAACAGCATAACAGGTTGACATACAAAACAAAACATAAAAGCTTCCAATACAGTTCTTTGTAATAGCGTTTAAGCATCAGAAGAAAAGCTCTGTGTTGTTTTACACTAACTGGGAGATTGTTCCACAAAGACGCGCGATTGCAAAGCCGTCTTTTTCCGTACGCATTTTCTTTACCAGTGGTTTAAAGACGTTACAACATTCATCGCCTCTTGTTTTGTATTGCGAAGGCATACAATTTAAGCATTGAAGAGCAACATAACCATTTAAAAAGTTATACACCATTAGTGCAGTATTGTAATTTATTATAGCAGGTGCAGAGGCATGATTTCGTATTGAAAAAAAGATGGGTTTAGTGGAGATTGCACAATTTGAGTTTCACAAGAACCGCATTGTGTGTTTTTGCAGGAATCCAAGTGGTTTTATGTAAGAATCGTATGTATGTCCTTAAGATTCAATACAATATCATAGTTGTCTATGAAATTGCGCAAAATAAATCGTTCTCAATGTCACTTCATCAAAGAAATGGCGACATTTGAAAAGGGTAAAGCAGGCAGTGCGTAGATTCTTGCATACAATGTCAACGTGCATCCTTCCAGTTGAAATGATGGTCTAGTACAACACCCAGATATGTTAGGTCATTAACTATTTCTATGGGTTCTCTCTCAGCCAGAAGCACGCACGAATCCAGTGCTATAGCTTTGCATGAAGGATGAATCACCTTATATTTAGTCGCGTTAACGTTTAAGAACAGTTTATTGCAATTAAACCATTTACAGCTTAGCTTCATTTCTTCGTTGGCTGCACGAAAAGTTTCATCTATGGACTCATGTGCGCAAATGAGAGCAATGTGATCAGCATAGGTGACATGAGTGAAGTTATGTAATATTAATGAGAGAACGTTCATATATATTGAAAATAAAATTGGTCCCAATAGTGATCCCTTGGGAACTTCTCATGTTAGTGGTACAAATTTTGAATTAGTATTGCTAAATCGAACAGGTTGTTGTCTATTCGTAAGATAGCCGCGAAAAAATTCCAGAGAGAGAAAAAAAAATCTTTAATGAGCATACGGATGGCTTCATTTTCAGGAGTGGTTCCCTCTTCACGGGGCACCCCCCACGGAAGCCACAGCGTTCTAATTTGTGAAGTAGAATAACATGAAGAACGGTATCGAAAGCTTTTGTAGCATTACTGAAAACGACAATTACTATCACATTGTTACTTAGCTAAGAATTTACCATATCTGAAAGAAATAATACTGCAGTGGAGGTTGATCTTTTGGTCCGAAAGTCATGTTGGCTATGTTTTAACACAGATTCTCGAACGAAAAAATTTAGTACCCTGTTTCGCGATAAGTTTTTCATATACTACGTTAATTGCACTTAGTATAGATATAGGAGGGTAGTTTTGCGGATAGGTACGGTCTCCATTTTTGTGAATTGAAACCACTCTGGCTAGCTTTCATGGATCAGAGTAAGTTGCCGTGTGAAATACGTGATTAAAGATTTTAGCCAAAGGAGCAAAAATAATTTCTATGCAGATTTGCAGTATAAATGGCGATACTTGACCAAACCCGGCGCTATGTTAACATGGCATAGCTTTCACGACTGAGATAATCTCCGCATCAGTTATGTCGATGTATCCAAAGAATTGAACAACTCTATCCGGAACGGTACCAAGTTTAGCATCACGGCAGGAGTGCGCAATTTCTCTACCGTTATTACAAAACTAACGGTTATTGACAATCAAAACTACAATTTCGGCCGATATTCCCATCATTTCTATGTCAGTCATAATTTATTGGTTAGCGGTGGGCTTTATTGCAGAATTTAATAAGTTTCCATGCTAGCTTTGTGATGAATGTGTGATGAATCAACTTCATCACAGGGCAGGCTATGGAAATTTGCGCACAATTAACGACAACTTGAAAAGGACACAAAGACCAGGGCAGTTTTTTTTTTCTTCTTTTTTTCTTTATTACTACGACTGTGTTCGAGCGGCAACTTCGTATGGCGTCTGTACCAGAATTAACAGGAGATCGTATCTTGTATGGTACGAATGTGCCTGTGTTGTAGGCAATTTGCGCGAGCGTAGCAACCATCGAGGGTGTGGGCAGAGTCTTTTCATACGCTCTCTAGCACGAATCCCCACTTCATGGAAGAACTGGCGATGAAAATTTGCGCACACTAAAGGACAACATGAAAAGGACAAAGACCAGCGCAGTTTTCTTTTATTCATCACTCAAAGACTGTCTCAAGGCCTGTCATCTAGCCGCAAGTTTGTCGGATGTTGATGCCAGAATTCACAGGAGATCGTATCGTGCGTGGTACTCCATTTGTGCGAGCAAAGAATCGCTGGTGAGCGTGGACATCTTCTTTTCCTACTCTCTCTAGCATGAGTCCCCACTTCATGGTAGGACTGGCCATGAAAATTTGCTCACGACAAAGTAAAACACGAAGAGGACACAAAGGCCAAACACGGTGGATGCTACCGCCACTATTTCACTACGGTATTTACTTTGCTGGCAGAAAGGTAGTTTCCGAGTAATTTATAAGCTTGACGTGTCCATGCTGCTTTTTAAATGTGGAATTTATGATTGTACTACTTCTGTTGCTTCAGTACTAGTAAATATTGTTAATCGAATAAGTTATGTCTTTTTGATTATAACACTTGTTTCAGTGGCCCGCTCAATGTGACAGTTTATTCTACCACAGTAATGCATGTTTCTTTGGAATCATAGCCCAATTGCCTGAAACCAGTTACCTTTGAATTAAATTTGTTCAGTATCTCCTATGTTCTGAATGCTTACCCATTATTATCTGTGTGAACATACGCAAAACTGCGTTTGCCTCTGTCTGAACCTGTTGCATTAATGAAAAGAAATTGTTGGCTTTTCTTTACTTTTCAGTTGCCCTGCAAGCTCTCACCAAAGCAACACATTCCACTGGTTTTCTGTCAGAGTACCATTAGAAGGTCGAATAAACAATGCTTGTCAGATGTGTGACATGCCCTGCCATAAAATCGGAGCGCTTCAGTATTATTGAATGTTTGAATGGGTCTACATAAAAACATACGTAAAGTATACTTATGTCTTTCTTTTAGTAGTCCTCTTCACCTGACGTTTTTGGAACTTAAAATGACGCTTTACTGTAGATTTGTTTTGTGCACAAACCATTACAGCAACACAACACTGTAGTACTATGAGTACAAGTGATAAAGCATGCAGTACACCTGCAAGAATTACATTTGCATACTTGTAGTACATATGAAAATGAGCTACCGATCTTTTTCAGGTTGCATGCTCTTATAGGACCGACATGTCAATCGCACTCATAGGCCACACAAAACTCGTTCAAGGCTGATCTCAAATCCATAAGTGCACCAAATAGATTTAAAGAGTGAATTCTATTAAGTGACATCGGACCAGTCTAACTGAACCTGGCCCAAATAGGGAAATAAATAGGTTCAAACAGGGGTAAATAGGACAGGACTAAACGGTGTCAAACAGGACTGGGTTAAACAGGGTCAAACGGGACTGGACTAAACAGCGACAAACTGGACTGGGCTAAACAGGTTCAAACGGGGAAAAGCTGGTCTAGACTAAACAGGTTCAAACGGGGGCAAACTGGTCTGGACTAAACAGGTTCAAACGGGGCAAACTGGTCTGGACTAAACAGGTTCAAACGGGGTCCCGTTCCATAATCCGATTTGATGAAACCAATTTGAAATCAAATAGGATGTTTTAGTAGGGAATTGTCTGCTCGTAGCTACTCGTAGATAGTTCCACTACTTAGCGAATTCATTAATGTGACGTCCGAGATGGCAGAGTCTCGAAGGCCACGTCGCCAACACAACCGTAAAGTTTGCACAGTGGAATCGCAGCGAGCGCATAGAACGTCTGCAAAGCACAGTTTACATTGCGCTCTTGCTCTTCGTGCCACCTAACCGCTGCAATTAAGCTGGCTCATTGCCTGAGAAATTTAAGCGGAATTCCTACATGAATGTAAACAAGATCTCGGTCGTACCACGTCACTGTTCAGGCAGAAAGTACCCACCGATATCCTCAAAGCTCGTGAGACCCTCTCCGAAAGACACGACATGCATCTCGGACGGAGCGCATGTACGCCGTCCACTAATCGTGCACGTCAAAATGCAAGCACTCGAAGTTGCGGCAGAAGGAATCAACATGTGTGAGCAGCAATAGGTGAAGCTCTGATTTGCTATTACTCCAGCTACCGACAAGAAACAGCCACATGAAATCTTATATGCTTCCTCGCACACCAGTTTCACTGACTTGAAAGGCGAAATCCACCTGTTTAGTACACATATAGCAATGAGCATGACAGATTTCGCGAAACGCAGCAAGAACAGCAAGCATGTGCTCCTTATCGGCGCGCATGTTTGCGAATACTAAAGCTGCAGCAATCGTACAGCTCATGAAAAGCTCGCATGATGGCACACAAAGCACCGATGCAACAGACGCGACAGCTGAGTGCATAATATTTGCCATCTGAAATTCGAAATGTACTCAGAAGTATATGGCATCTTTCACAACATGGTGGCAAATGCCGCGCGCATCTCTATTCTGACAGCTGTTGTCTGTTAGCTGCTTTTGCTCATCCGAGAAAAAATCTGCTGACAGCTCCAAAGTCCGTGGACTGTCCGCGACTTCTGGTATGTGGAAAATGAACGCGATTCCGGCAGCTCTCGAACTTGTGCGTGAGCAATTCTGAAGCTGTCTGAGAAAATTGAATGTGGGACAGCAGCCTCAAGCAGTCCGGGACTGTCGGGAACTGATAATCGAAGAGGCCTACTGAGCCTCATACTGTGCATGCTACAGAAGCAGATACATGACTAGTTATTTTGCTGCGATTGTGCCGGCACCTCTGTTGCAGTAGGTGATCCATCTCACAAAATGTAGCATCTTGTGCCGTGTTCTTCTTTTTAGGTCTATAAGCCATGCAGTCACTTTTCTGGTGTTGCCGTAGAGAATGGCTAATATACATATGTATCGGTCCATTTGTAGGTTCTAGTGTCTGTCTTCCAAATCTTATCCGGAATGATGCATTGTCCTTTGGTGTGTCATGCGTGACTTTGTATTGTCTTTCTGGAGATGGCTTCATGTCATTGGTTCCCAGAAAGGTGTCTGTAGCATCCAGTTCCTTCTGTATTATCTTGTACTCTTCAGTAAATGCACCTTCGTTGGTTCTGGGGGTGACGCGGTTGAACAAGGTTAAGTGCAGCTCGCTCAACCATTCACCATGACGAGCTGCAAAGACAGGATAAAAACTTGTCTTACTCTTACTGCATTGCAATAGAGTAGAGAGCTAGGATAGTTGGTATAGATTCATTGTTAAGGAGTGCAAACAAGCGGACACAGATCGCCTAGACATCACAAGTGGTTAAATGAGTGAAGCAACACTTGTGCTGTCTAGGTGTTCTGTGTCCATTTGTTTATGCTCCTTTATAATTAATCTTACTCCATCGCTATGTGACAGGCTGGTGTTGCTGACTGGTATCTGAATCGTAAAAGAATGGTTTGCTAGAAACGCTCAAATAAAATTGACGATTCTTGTGCAGAGGTTACTGCTTCTATAACGTGTAATAAGGCTCATAGAGAGCAGAATTGAACAGCCTTTTATTTTAAGTACACTGTGATGAGAGTGGTTGGCTTCTGGCTTCAGTCGTACTTACGAAATAGAAAGTGGTTTCTCAGGGACATGCTATGTTGTGCTTTCATTCCCAAACTGAAACCAATCTGACACTTCTGTTCAATCTGAAGGTTTTATGAAGTTGGTTGGCCTAAGTTTTGAGGTTCTCTCCATGTTTCTACTCCAGGTACACTTTGACCACTGATTGACTCTAGGGCGGCTTCTAGTTCATATTTTGTTAAGAGTACGTCTTCAGGCGATATGGTGTCGAACAAATGTGGATTACAGAGCACTCTCTCTTTCGGCACGTTTAGTGAAGGCACGAAAGGTTTGGCCACCTCGAGCTCTAGTTGCCATTGTGTCTCATTTTTATGTGAAATGTATTGCTTGGTGCACTCCCTTGACATGTCCAAACATAGCTTTGCATGTCATAAAAGACCTAGATGATCTGAGCAAAAACACTGCAATTTGCATTCATCATTCAGTAAAGTTTACCAGCGTGCTTGTTTTTAATAAAATAAATTTTCCCTCAGCAGTCAGTGTTGCTTGGTATGTATAAGCCTATATTTTGACCGCGTTGCACATTGCACCGATCGATGCACTCCGTTTACATTATATTTTTAAACTCTTTTAGTAATGTTTTAATTTGTTGTTTAATTGAACATTGTGGTGCATGTACAGTTAAACCGGGATATAACGAAATTGACAAATTCCCGAAAAACTTCGTTATAAAGAGGATCTCGTTATATGCCGGTTCGGCACGAAAATTCGGAAAAGAAACGCTTACCGTATTTACTCGATTCTAACGCGCCCTCCATTGTAACGTGCACGCGTTTTCCGTGACCAAAAGAGAGGCGAAAAAAATCCTTTAAAGTACCGCGCACCTCATGCTTTCATACAGAAATACAACTGTCCGCTCAAGATTTACTTCCAATACACTAAAGTTGCGATGAACAAAAAAAGTCCCAGTTTCGCCTAAAAGGCGAAGCATCGATTGTGACAGCAAATTAGCAGACAGCTATACGAAGTAAGCATAGTAGTTTTATCGGCCGTATAAACTTGTAAACATTCGCTGTTTAACTAAATTGGTAGACTAATGCCTAAGCACACGTACTGGATGCGTGGGCGCGTGTCGTTTCGCACAAGCTCGAGGCGTCGGAAACGAAGAGCGAGCGACACGATGGCGTCGTAGCGTCGTATAGTGTCACCTAGTAGGTTAGTGAAGTGAAGCGCAGATACTTGCGCAGTAACCAAAGAGTGGCGCTGCCAGTGCGTTGAAAAAAAAACGTTTTTTTTTCTTCGGCAACATCAACTGGAAAAGGAGAGTGCCGGCTTGGCAGGCTAGGCTAGCTGCAGCAAGCGGTGGGATCAGGTTTGAATGAAAGGAGGGGGAAAGGTCATGCCTGCGGCGGCAAGATCGCCGGGTCGAGGGATGCAGGCCCGCCTCGCGCTCGCTCGCTCGCACGCACGCACACGTGCGCTCGCTCTCGCCTCGCAGTCGCCGTGAATTCGAGCACGCCAAGCACGACGCTTCCGGTTGCTGCTCGCGAGAAGGTGCTTCCGGTTGCTGCTCGCGCAAAAATGACGAAATTTGGGTCGAAATCTCTAGGTTGTCGGCGGGGAAAATTCGTTATTTCGAGGGGGTCTCCCGCTGCCACTTCGTTACGTAGAGGTCTCAAATACATGTGCTTCTATGGAGTTGCGGCGGGGAATAGAAAAACTTCATTGTATCTAGGAATTTGTTATATGAAGATTCGTTATAAGCAGGTTGAACTGTACATACGAACCTCAACATAGGAAAATGTCAGGTGTGGTCACTTTGTCACCGATTCGGTAGGTGAAACAATTTTGCTTACTTCCTCTTTATAAAAATGTTCAACGTTTGATATAGAAAATAAGTGAAGCATCAGTCCAAGCATCATTTCTCTAGATGCTAGGCATTGAAAAGTGGTTATTTTTTGTGCTGTAGAGGATATTGCATTGATTTTACTTTGCGTTTTTGAACTTTCAATAAGGTGGGCCATGGACCGGAGCCACAGGGTGATCCTGAGGCACACCTTCTGGACATTCATGGTTATCCAACTGTGTCGTCGTCCACGCCAAATGCAATGTCCGCGTCACGATATGCAGGCTACAGGCCGGTAATTGGTGTCCTGTCTTGTGATTCTGGGACGCAGCAGTTGCAGCAACGTGTCGAATGTACGCGGTCGCATTCGCTGGAAGCTAAACAGCAGGAAAAGAAAGCACAACACCAACCCTTTTTCCAGCTGCCGTTCGTTGGAAGAGCACGCCACCCAAAGGTGAACAGCGGGTGAACAGCTTCGCTTTAATATTATGCACCGAATAACACGCAATGCGAACTAGAAATTACAACTTGGTCTCGATAATACTCGTTGTCATGCGCACAAAGTTCGGGCAGGAGGCGGCTTGCGTGGCCGGTCACTTCACGCGAGCGGAAGCACGGGCGTACCCACGAGCGTCGCGTTTTCTTCGGAGGCTTCCGCGCAGCCACAGCTGACACCCCGGCAGAGCACATCAGCACAGGGACGACGTCCTCCTGTTCGCTCGAATCAAAATCCAGCCATCGATCGAATCAAAATCCATGGCTGTTGCCGGAACGCGAAACCAATTTACACAGTGCCAGCGAAGTGCGCGCTAACTGCGTAGATCCCTAGAATTCTCGCTGAAGAACGAGAATGTCCGGGATTGCGACTTGCAGGTCGCGCTCAGCCGGGCTTGCCGGTGTGAACATCAGTCGCCTTCGGTCGCTTTTTGTTCGCGAGTCGCAAATGGTCGCGCGACCTCCTCAAGTCGCCGGTGTGAATGAGCCTTAGCCACATCTTTGTTGAGCAACAACACCTGGTTTCAGTGACATTTCGCCCTCACGGCGCGTCCCCAATCGCGTATTCCTTTTCGTCCTACTGCCGTCATCGCATGCTAGTCGTCGCAGCTTCTTCACACTGTCGTAATCCCTCTGTCGTCGTGTCGTCGCATGCTCGTGCCGCTGTCATTTACGTCGTTGTCAATCCATGGACGTCTTGCCATTGCCGTCACCCTGTGGTCATTGCCTTGTCGTCATCAAGTCCTCTTGATATTTGATGATGATGATGATTGCCTCACACTTTGGCTCGTACCCACACTGGGGGATTGGCCAAGAATTCGCTGCCTGTACGTTTACTTTTACTTTTATTACTTTTGAGTAATATTTTGATGATTTACATATGCAAAAAGAAAGAGAATAAATATGAAAAAAGAAGAGAAAACAAATCAATATAAAAGTAATCATTAACATTTGATTCGTTTAGTTGATTGCATGAAAGCACAAACGGCATCAAAGACATCCCTGCGGCTGAAGCCCAGAACTGACGAACCGAACGTTAGTATTATTTCTGATGTTAAGATTAGCCCTAATTTAGCCAGTGGAATTTCAAGAAGCCTTTTTATTGATACTGTATATCGGCGACATATAAAAAAATTGTGATCTAGGGATTCTGTTTCCTGCCAGAATTGACACAAGGGAGATGTCGCCAGACCAGTCCTGTGTAAATATAGATTTAAGGGGGGGGGGGGGGGGGACACGGCAGCTCAATCTGGTGATCACCATTGCGCTACACCTTCGTTGCCGTCACGCAGTTGTCATTCCGTTGTCATGTTGTTGTTGCCTCAAAACATGGCTCGTACCCACGAGGGGGATTGTCCACACTGGATGGATGGATGGATGGATGGAAAACTTTAATGAACGTCCTGAGGTACGCGACTCAGCGCGCAGCGGGCCGCTCCCACGTTGGGACAGTCAGGCCATGCCCGACCGCCGCATCATGGATAAAATAAAATGGACACTGGATAAAATAAAACATTCACCCAACAACGCACATCATTCTGTCTTCACTTCGTCGTCGTCGCAGTAGGAAGACGCGATGGCGCTCGACGAGCCGTATGGCCGCTCCTATATTTTATTGCGATTAGCAATTATATGGACACTCCAAAGCAGATTTCTGCCGTCGGCGTCGTCGTCGCCGTCGCCGTGAGGTTCCGTATGACGTCAACGGCGATGAAATCGTAGCCGCGCTCCGGACGCTGTATGTGCGACTGAAAGGGCGCGAGGGACGCGCGCTTTCACGGGGAGTGAACACACGTCGGAGAGCAAACGCGCGTTCTGCGCCGTGCTCCCTGAAGCGCTGCAGAATTAAGTGTCTCGTTCCTCCTTTAAAATCACCATATATAGAGAGCAAACGCGACTTTTTCCGTCGCGCGAAAGGACGTGGGGGGACGGGAGGGAGGGAGGGAGGGAGGGAGGGAGGGAGGGAGGGAGGGGAGGCGACGTTTAGCTGCGGCACCAAATGCGTATTTATATAAAAACTTTGCGAGGCGAGAAGGTGGGCAAGATTTCCGACGCTGCTCGACGAGTGCCCCATTCTGATCTCGCCGAAAACCTGCGAGCCGCCCCCAAAGGCACCGGCAAGTCACCAACGCCGCGCGCGTTCGGTGCGAACGCGGGCAAAACGCCGACGGCGTCGACAAGAGTTATGCGCGTTGCTGGTGCTGCTGCATGTACAAGTTTATACAGCTGATAAAACTACTGTCCTAACTCCGTATAGCTCTCTACTAATTTGCTATCGCAATTGATGCTTCGCCTTTCAGGTGAAACTGCGACAATTTTTGTTTTCGGAAGAAGCGCGAATGGGGAGTGCGGAGTGGTTGCGATGATGATGCGCGAATAGGATGATGAGGCGGAAGCACGGGGTAAGATAAACAGGAGCGCCGACTCCGCCGCCGCGCAACGTATTCACTCGGGACAAACCGTGCAACGCGGACGCCGGGGGTCTAGCCAACACCACCTAGAACTAGAGATTCCTAGTCTAGGTGGTGTTGGTCTAGCTCATTCATTTGCTCTCTCCCTCCTCTCCTCTTGACACATTCGCACGTGCTTTGTCGTTCCCTTCTGCTGCCAGCCGACCATCTCTATTATAATGAGTCCCTTCCATGCAAGCGGAGTCAGCACTCCTGTCTTACTCCGTGGGCGGAAGATTGCTTGAGCCGCCTCGGGATTAGCAGCGCAACAGCAAAGCCACTATACGCCACCTCGGCGGATGCCTCGTGAAATGGCTCCGGTGAAATTAACCCAAAATTTCAAGACGGAATGGTTACAGCAGCCAGCACTTCGATCCTGGTTGGTGGAAGTTCCGGGCGAAACCATCCGCGCCAGTGAACAAATACACACACAGGAGACGTGACCATAAAAACATGAAACAGTGCACATTTTTTTCTGCAATTTTATTCACTACTCGGTTCTTCAACCTGTATTCCGGGCAGTGATCTTGTTTTGAAGTTTTCTTTCGCAATGAGTTTCTGCACTTCGCAGTCGCACGAAAAGGGCTTTTTGTTTTCATAATTTATATATTTTATTAGTTCATGAGAATAGGAGCGTTTCTTAAGTGAGAAATCGAGGATGCCTTACCTTCTGGCCACGGGGTCGTCGACGTGGTAGTAGGCGCAGTCGTGCACGGTGTATTCGCCGACGCGAGTGGCGGCTTTGTTATCGGGACATACAAAAGCGAGCCGTGAACACCACACACTTCGTTAACACGTGACGCTGGTCTATGCGGATGTACGGCATGGAACGCCTCATTGGCAACATGCGTTGCGCCTATGTTTTAACACGAAAGTGTTTTATGCCGGGGTCCACCAAGACTTCACTGACGTATTTCCGTCACGGAAATACGTCATAGAACATAATACAAAGAAAGAAACCAGAAGAAAAAGTTCCACAAACATGCAAAATTTGGAAATCGAACCCACGACCTCTCGGTCCGCGACGATAGATCGCCGAGCGTTTAACCCATTGCGCCACAAACGCATTTGCAGAGAGCTACACAGACGCGCCTTATATATCTAAAGCCCAGACCACACGTACGCTTGCAAACGCGCGCGAGCTCGCGTCCGCGCGCCCACGCATGCGCAGACGGTGCGGCACGGCTCGTACGCGTCGAAACGCGGCGCGATCTCGCTGATCAGCTCCTCTCAGTTATCGCGCGCCTGGGCTGCCTCGCGTCGGCGCGCCTGGCTACGCAGCGACGGCGCGGTACATTCAACTCTCAGTTAAGCAGAATTATACCATGCAAGAAAGTGCTTCTTCTTCACTTTTTGGGCTGATCTAACAGCTCCAAAAAGATAAAAATTACGTTTATAAATATCGAAGCATTTTGAAGCACTGCCAACAACGAAATACGAAGTGGCGTCTGCCAAGGTGTAAACAAGTGATGCCAGTGAGCGCGCGCTGTCGCGCGTATTTGTGGATGCAAAACGCCATTCCTCGCTAGGCGCGGCAACCGCAAGGCGCGTAGACGCGAGCTTACGCGCGTCCGCAAGCGTACGTGTGGTCTGGGCTTAACACTCCTCCGTGTACCCGCGCTCTTGCTCGGGGCGGTGCCGCCGCCTACGAGCAGAAAAGAGAAGTACTGCATTATGACACTAACGCGCACCGACAGTGAACGCTTCGGTGGTCTCAGCACTACGACGCCTCGATGCCAGCATTCGAAGGGACGCTGGCATCAAGAAGCACTACCAACGCCACCTAGGTGGCGTTCACCGTACTCAGCACAGCGGAGCGTGGCCTCCGCAATTAGCTCTGAAAATGTTTCTGAAGTTGATCGCGGAGGCTGCAATTACGACGCGCTGTACGCGCTGATTTGACTCGGTGACGATTCAGTTACGTGCTTTGTCTTGCGCGTTGTATTAGTGTGTCAGTTACGTGCTTCGTCTTTCGCGTTGTGCTAGCGTGTACAGCGTAGTGCAGCTTCCATATGCACGACGGTTGCTCATGGTCATCGACGTTGGTAGTCGTGATGGAGGAGACGTGCCACCAGGCGTCAGCGTGGGTGCATCAACGCCTAAGGGCGCTTTAGCCACAAAACACCAATTGACATTATATATCAATGTGCAATAAACATTACACTACTTCTGTGAAGACACGTTTCACTTTCGTGTTCTATACCGATTCCTATATAAGAGGGATCAACCACATTTTTTTCTACCTATCGCTTAACACGAGGTCGCGCGTTCAATTCCAGGCCACAGTACCACATTTCAATGACAAATGAATGCGAAAAATCCCGTGTATTTAGATGTAGCTACACGTTAAGCAACCCTAGGTGATCAAAATTGATCCAGGGACGTCTACTACGACCTCTCTCACAGCGCCATTGTTGATTAGAGATGGGTCGCTCAGGAGCAAGCCGGATCTTGTGAGCGGCTCTTTTTTAGAGAGCGAGTGAGCGGTGGTTCAGTAAAAAAAAAAAAAATGTGGTTGATCCCTCTTATATAGGAATCGGTATAGAACACGAAAGTGAAACGTGTCTTCACAGAAGTAGTGTAATGTTTATTGCACATTGATATATAATGTCTATTGGTGTTTTGTGGCTAAAGCGCCCTTAGGCGTTGATGCACCCACGCTGACGCCTGGTGGCACGTCTCCTCCATCACGACTACCAACGTCGATGACCATGAGCAACCGTCGTGCATATGGAAGCTGCACTACGCTGCACACGCTAGCACAACGCGAAAGACGAAGCACGTAACTGACACACTAATACAACGCGCAAGACAAAGCACGTAACTGAATCGTCACCGAGTCAAATCAGCGCGTACAGCGCGTCGTAATTGCAGCCTCCGCGATCAACTTCAGAAACATTTTCAGAGCTAATTGCGGAGGCCACGCTCCGCTGTGCTGAGTACGGTGAACGCCACCTAGTAGTGCTTCTGCGAGAACGCGTTGGTAGTGCTTCTTGATGCCAGCGTCCCTTCGAATGCTGGCATCGAGGCGTCGTAGTGCTGAGACCACCGAAGCGTTCACTGTCGGTGCGCGTTAGTGTCATAATGCAGTACTTCTCTTTTCTGCTCGTAGGCGGCGGCACCGCCCCGAGCAAGAGCGCGGGTACACGGAGGAATGTTAGATATATAAGGCGCGTCTGTGTAGCTCTCTGCAAATGAGCTTGTGGCGCAATGGGTTAAACGCTCGGCCATCTATCGTCGCGGACCGAGAGGTCGTGGGTTCGATTTCCAAATTTTGCATGTTTGTGGAACTTTTTCTTCTGGTTTCTTTCTTTGTATTATGTTCGTGTATGTTCGTGTGACGTATTTCCGTGACGGAAATACGTCAGTGAAGTCTTGGTGGACCCCGGCATAAAACACTTTCGTGTTAAAATGAGCGGCGGTTCTTTTGGAGAAAGGGAGCCGGTTCTGTCGCGTTCAGAGAGCCGTGCCGATGCGTTCCGTCAGAGCCGTGTCTTCTGCTCGGTGCGACTTCCGCGCCATCTATTAGCGGTACGTGAAAGCAACTGCCCTCCCATCCTTCCTCGCAAGAGTCACCTTCACCCCCTCGCCTTCGGTTAAAGAACGAAAGAACCGCCGCTCACCACGGCTCCCTCGCTCTTCAAAAGAGCGGCTCAACAGATCCGGCTAGCTCCTGAGCGCTCAGGAGCGAGCCGCTCTTTTCGCCACAGCTCCCTCGCTCTTCAAAAGATCCGGCTCGCTCTTGAGCGCTCAGGAATGAGCCGCTCTTTTCGCCACAGCTCCCTCGCTCTTCAAAAGATCCGGCTCGCTCTTGAGCGCTCAGGAATGAGCCGCTCTTTTCGCCACAGCTCCCTCGCTCTTCAAGACATCCGGCTCGCTCCTGAGCGCTCAGGAGCGCGCCGCTCTTTTGAAGAGCGAGGGAGCTGTGGTTCAGTAAGTGAGCGGCGGTTCTTTCGGAGAGAGGAAGCCGGCTGGGCTCTCTCGTTCAGTGAGCGTGAGGAACCGTTCCTAGGAAGCGCTCAGGGAACGAGCCGGATCTTTTGAGCCGCTCTTTTGAAGAGCGATTGAGCCGTGGTTCAGTAAGTGAGCGGAGTTTCTTTCGGAGTGAGGAAGCCGGTTCGCTCTCCTTGAATGAGCCGTGCCGAACCGTTCCGTCAGAGCTGGGTCTTCTGCTAGGTTTCGAGGTTTCGATTTATGACCGACGAATGGTGGCCGGTGTGCGCAGACTCGCGCTACTGGTACTCGCTCGCAGTGTGTGGTGTGAGCAGCAGTCCCTTTGGTTTTTTTGTGCGTCCTATGGTGTGGCACCCGATGCCACCGAGGGGAGAAGTAAAGAAGTCTTAATTGGCAAAGGATGGTACCGTTCGTTGCCTGCTGCTGTTCGAATGATGTCTCACGACTCTCACCGATCACACATCATGCGCTGGTCCAATAACACTTCGAAGATGGTCTTCCGTGTCTTTAAAGACAACAGGTGAACTTAGTTTACGTCCTGGTCTTCATTTGTGCTCATTAGTGTAGTCATGAAAATGTCGCCTATGACATCCACTTCAGTGCATGTCCTGAGCGTGTATCATTAGCACGTCATTAAAACGAGGCCAATGATCTGTTGAGTTGTAATAGAACTTCATTTCTTTTTTTTTTGTCCTGGCGTATGATGGCATGATCGCCAGTATCGCGCGTGCACTCAAGAGAAAAAAAAAACGAAAGGTACGTGCGGCAGTTTTGTGGATCTTTCGTATGATTTTTGTATATTACTTCAAGAAATGATTTCTACATTCATTTTTTCATGGCGTTACAGCTTACTCATATTATAGTGAACGTACGTATGTGAATAAATGAATAAAGTTGAAACAAATAATGTACAATCATTTTGTGTTCTTATTTTGATAAAGGTTGATTTTAAAGTACCACAAAAACAGAGAAACTTCTGTAATGACGATGAAGCTGAATATTTCTTTTCTGAAAAAAGTACGTCGCATTCTGCCTGTCACAGTATCATAAGCATTTTATCCCCAATATCAGAAAAGAAAGTTTCATTACAACTAAAAATTCACGCTTTTAATATATGTAAAAATATTCTCTAAACATAGCGAAAATACCAATAACAGGGTTATTAAATCATGCATATATCGTTTTTTTTTTCAAAGCCAGATAACTATAGAATATGCATAACGCAGGTTACACGTTTAAGTGAACCGGTGAGCCGTTCAAATGAACCGGTTCATTTCAGTGAGCTGAGCCGTTCCGGGCCGCTCACTGAAGTAAGCCGTTTTGCCCATCTCTATTGTTGATTTCAGACGGTAAACCCCTTGAATGAGACGTCCGTCATGAGACGAGCATTCACCTCGTCGTCTGGTAGGTTACAGTTTTTCGGGTCGGCAACTTGGACAGATTTCCTATTGTTTTTACGCTTGTCTCTTGACGGATGACAATTTCTAGATGCCGCCCTCGATTACTGCGATGATCTTGGGGAGCGGCTGGGTGATCGAAACGTTGAACTCAGGTCCCTTAGCAGGTACGGATAATTCCGGCGTTGAAAGACGCCGGGAATTCGTCAGCGCAAGAATTCGACAACACAAGAATGACCTTCTGCACCTAAACAAAGAAGGCATGTGCTGTGGCAAAACACTGCGACGTTTTTTATCCCCGAATTGGCCCCGACGGCGCGGTCGTCTTGGAGAGGGAAAACCACCGGAGGCGGCTCCTTTTGCAATACTGGCACATCCAGGAGACGCCGCGTAACGTCAGCAGTTCAACAACACTTCCCGCCGTCTACGAAACGTGTCTGCGCGCCTGTTTGGGCAGCTACAAAAGCGCAAAAAAAAAAACAACAACGCATGTAAGCACTACTACGCCTCACGCCATCTCACCCCTGCAGGAGGAGCTTGTCGGGCTTCGGAACGTCGGGGTTTTAAAAGTAAGTCGGTTTGTATATTGCGGGTCTTTTAATTCCTAGCTACGCTGCAGTAGCCTAGAGCTGCCTCTACCCGCGAAGATGACTGTACTGTGCTTTGAAATCTGCACCTACCTATTGCATAGAAACGGTATGCTGGGCAGCCCTCACCATCATATTCGCCATACCATCAGTCTCCTTCCTCTGCGCGCCCTACGTTATTCGCCCAATTCCTTTGCACACCGCGGAGTAGCAGGCTAGAGATACTTCACTCAGGCCAACGTCTCCATCTTTCTGCCATTAGAAATTCTTTCTTGTCGAGGGAAGGATATTGATGACAGGTGCACGCACGGGGAAGTAAGACACACATGTTTTTACATTTAAGGTTTATACACTCCCTGTGCCGCAGATACTTGTGTCGGCGCCTATCTTTGAAGAAGCCGTTGGTGCTATAAGGCACGCCGACTCACACAGAAGCTCCCTGCTGAGTCTGACAGGACATTTATGAAAGCTACACTTTCAGTTACCAAGGAGTTGAGTGAATAAAATTTATTTCGGAGACCAAGCTGTTAATTCCAGAAGGCGGGCGGCCCGGGACTGTGCTTATGACAAGTAGCCGTGGCCCTGTGCTGATATCCTAGGCCTGTTCACCAGCCGTAGCTGGTCCTCAGGGCTGTGGACGGCCACACTATTCCAAGTAGCAGTGGCCCTGTGCTGGTAGCATAGGACTACATGTTTACCAGCCGTAGCTGGTCCTCAGGGCTGTGGACGGCCACACTATTCCAAGTAGCAGTGGCCCTGTGCTGGTAGCATAGGACTACATGTTTACCAGCCGTAGCTGGTCCTCAGGGCTGTGGACGGCCACACTATTCCAAGTAGCAGTGGCCCTGTGCTGGTAGCATAGGACTACATGTTTACCAGCCGTAGCTGGTCCTCAGGGCTGTGGACGGCCACACTATTCCAAGTAGCAGTGGCCCTGTGCTGGTAGCATAGGACTACATGTTTACCAGCCGTAGCTGGTCCTCAGGGCTGTGGACGGCCACACTATTCCAAGTAGCAGTGGCCCTGTGCTGGTAGCATAGGACTACATGTTTACCAGCCGTAGCTGGTCCTCAGGGCTGTGGACGGCCACACTATTCCAAGTAGCAGTGGCCCTGTGCTGGTAGCATAGGACTACATGTTTACCAGCCGTAGCTGGTCCTCAGGGCTGTGGACGGCCACACTATTCCAAGTAGCAGTGGCCCTGTGCTGGTAGCATAGGACTACATGTTTACCAGCCGTAGCTGGTCCTCAGGGCTGTGGACGGCCACACTATTCCAAGTAGCAGTGGCCCTGTGCTGGTAGCATAGGACTACATGTTTACCAGCCGTAGCTGGTCCTCAGGGCTGTGGACGGCCACACTATTCCAAGTAGCAGTGGCCCTGTGCTGGTAGCATAGGACTACATGTTTACCAGCCGTAGCTGGTCCTCAGGGCTGTGGACGGCCACACTATTCCAAGTAGCAGTGGCCCTGTGCTGGTAGCATAGGACTACATGTTTACCAGCCGTAGCTGGTCCTCAGGGCTGTGGACGGCCACACTATTCCAAGTAGCAGTGGCCCTGTGCTGGTAGCATAGGACTACATGTTTACCAGCCGTAGCTGGTCCTCAGGGCTGTGGACGGCCACACTATTCCAAGTAGCAGTGGCCCTGTGCTGGTAGCATAGGACTACATGTTTACCAGCCGTAGCTGGTCCTCAGGGCTGTGGACGGCCACACTATTCCAAGTAGCAGTGGCCCTGTGCTGGTAGCATAGGACTACATGTTTACCAGCCGTAGCTGGTCCTCAGGGCTGTGGACGGCCACACTATTCCAAGTAGCAGTGGCCCTGTGCTGGTAGCATAGGACTACATGTTTACCAGCCGTAGCTGGTCCTCAGGGCTGTGGACGGCCACACTATTCCAAGTAGCAGTGGCCCTGTGCTGGTAGCATAGGACTACATGTTTACCAGCCGTAGCTGGTCCTCAGGGCTGTGGACGGCCACACTATTCCAAGTAGCAGTGGCCCTGTGCTGGTAGCATAGGACTACATGTTTACCAGCCGTAGCTGGTCCTCAGGGCTGTGGACGGCCACACTATTCCAAGTAGCAGTGGCCCTGTGCTGGTAGCATAGGACTACATGTTTACCAGCCGTAGCTGGTCCTCAGGGCTGTGGACGGCCACACTATTCCAAGTAGCAGTGGCCCTGTGCTGGTAGCATAGGACTACATGTTTACCAGCCGTAGCTGGTCCTCAGGGCTGTGGACGGCCACACTATTCCAAGTAGCAGTGGCCCTGTGCTGGTAGCATAGGACTACATGTTTACCAGCCGTAGCTGGTCCTCAGGACTGGAGCGTCAGCTGGGCCTCCAACTGATCTTCTGCTGGTGCTTGGATGGCACCAAGGACTTTCGAGCTAAGCGAGATCGGTGAAAATGCACACGAACCTGTGTGCCCGTTTTACAGCAAGCCAGAGCAACTCATTCCGGGCGCGGTTCTGTGGCCTGGCCGTTCAGAGCTTTAATTCCACGATGCCCTCGGCATCTTCGCTAGCGCGCACTTGCGCCAAATAAAGAACGCGTTAGGACAGTGGAAATAGGAAGCATGAATTATTTGTCTTCGTTCAACAACTGTCCGCCACAGTAGCATTGACGGAGTCCAAGTGTAGTTTGTCCAGGTAGATCCATAGGGCGCCCTTTCAGCCGCATTCTCCTTGACCCCGAATATCCTGGCAGATTATTTTAACTATGGTGAAAGCGTCGGCGCCGCATCTTTTTCTCACGTCTGCCAGGTGGACGTTGTAGAGCAACCACGCCACCCGGCGTCGTACAGAGCCGTACTTCCTACGGGCCTTGGTGTACTGCGTTTGAAAGCGCAAGTCTCATTCGGTTATGTTCAAAGAGCGCCAAAAAAGTGCGCAGCATTTAGCCACAGGTATTCACACGCCGAAAGTACTGCAGTGGACAAATTACATCTGGACGATGAGGGAAAGCTAATACCCCAGTTACACCGGGCCCCTTCGTTCGCGATCGAAATTGCCCCGTGTGACTGGTGTGTAACCCACCTGGCAGTTAACACACCTAGTAACATGGTAACCTAAGCAAAAGTTAATGTATAGGTCGTTACAAGTTTAATATGCCACCAATAATAACTTTTGCATGTAGCTCGAGCGGGTTATTCAGGTCTTTTTATGAAGAAACGTACCATGACTGAGTTTACAATATTGAAATATTTAGTTACTCTGTAATTATTATGACTCATCATAAAATACGCAAAGGGTCCTTCTACGACCTTGGAGGGCTTTCAGTGGAGTCTGAAGCACCCTAACATAAAATTGTGTATGTTTCACACGTCTATCGACAGTCGATCATAATTCGTGACTGAAAAGGATATCAAGGCAGTATCAGTTGGAATGCATTTTAACATCCATGTAAGGCTAAGTAAGACTAGTTGCACTTAGGAGTAGGGCATATATTATTGAGGTGAAATAAAAGTTCGAATCGGAAGTTTAAGGGCAATATAGGATGGGATTGTACGGTAATGTAATGCATGTTCTGGTTAACCCTGCCGAGCTTAAGCCATCATATATATATATATATATATATATATATATATATATATATATATATATATATATTCTGATGGAGACACACACAGGCTATAGAAGCGTTTTGGTATGTTGCAGCGACTTCTCAGTTGGGAATACATTGGTGAACCGACTACAAATTAAGTAGTATCGTGAGTACTTTATAACGTAAATAACACTTCGTTGTATTTTTTCAGAAATACATTCTTCATGGCCAAAATTAAGGTGAGCTAGTTTTATTTTCCTTGATGTGGAACTGTGTTTGCCCTACAAGGTTAAGAAAATTTAAAAAGTAAAAAAAAAAAAAAAAGAAACGCCGTAGTGGTTTAGTGCCTTTCGCATTGCAATGCTAAGCCCGAGGGCACAGAATCAAATCCCGGCCGCGGCAGCCACATTTCGATGTGGGCGAAATGCAAAACTTCGTGTACCGTGCATTCGGTGAACGTTAAAAGAACACCAGGTAGCCAAGTTATCCGGAATCCCCCACTACAGCGCGCTTCGTAATCATATCGTGGTATTGAAACGTAAAACATCCGAATTTAAATTTAAGATAAAAAATAATATCCTGGGTTTCGAAGTTCCGAAAACGCACAGTGTGATAAGAAGGGCAATTAAATACAGCGCTGTCGAGTTGAGTCGGACACACAACGTAAACGCGAGAGCAGATGAGGAAGGGCTTCTAACAACTCATTTATTGGAAAACATCCCAGGGGAAGGAAAGAAAAAAAATCGTTTACAGAAACGCCCGTGGGCAAATGACTACGCGCAGTACATAAAAGCATGAACAACAAGGAAAAGGAAAAACAAGAAAGCTCGTAGAGAATAGTGGGACTGACAGAGAGCGTGTATTATGTTTGACACGTGTGACGATCAATCAGCATCTTGCCTATAGGCTCTAGTTATTGGAACTGACTACACTGCATGTGCACAAGCTGCTGATTTTTGCTGACCGCCCAGAAAGGACAGTTGCCTGTCGGTGAGCGCATTCGACGGTGAGCTGGCACATATACTGTATCTTCCCGAGAGCATCCTGCACACTTCTGAGACAATTCTGTGGAGTCTGTCGCTACTTCATGCCGCTATTGTTGCGTGCTTAAAATTCTCGGGCATTGACGCATTGAGCAGTGCAGCATGTGTCTGTCTCAACTTTGCAGCGCTGTATTCTAATTATGCTGTTCCAAATAGCTTCAACGCAAGCCTTAAATACGATGTATGCCGTAGTGGAGAGCTGCTGGTTAGTTTTGATCAAGTGGAATTAAATAACGAGCACGTTAATCTAGGTACACGAGCATTTTAGCATTCCGCCCCCATCGGGATGCGGCCGCCGTGGCTGGGAACCGAACTCGGGACCTTTTGCTATAGCATTCAGGACACCATAACTACACTACGGAACCACCATGGCTGGTAGGGATAGCATTATATTTAACATAATACAGAGGTATGTAAAGGGAAGGCTAGTTTAAATTAGGGTAACGGGTAGGCCAGTCTTATGTAGGCGAAATTAAACAAATTTCCAGGGGTAAGCTAAATGTAAAATGGCTAGGGGTTTCAAATAACGAAGCGAATAGTGTGCTATTCGATTCTCTCTTTGAATCCAATAATGACTGTTCTTAAGTGAGAATAACCTTTGAATACTTTTCAAACAATTCAAAACGTCAACTGCGCCCAAGTAAACATAAAATTGGAGCAAACGTAACGGCAAATTTTCACCCCCGCGGGCGTAGTATAGGCGTAAAACATGAGAACTTGCGTAGTGGAGCAGGCTACGCCCCTTGGGTAGCCATTCTTCACAGGCTGTACAGCGATCACTTGCACTCTCTGAAGAGCCACGTGCATGCGAAGAAACTACTTGTGTGCTCCAACAACCCTTCACAACGTACTATGTAATGACAGAAACTTGATAACTTCAAGATTACTGGGATGTGAATATCGTTTTATATTAATTGTAATAACAGTTATTAATTATTCGAAACGTATTATATGTTCGATTCGGTTCGCTTCTGGAACTATTCGATTCGTATTGGATTTGGTCTCAAGAACGACTATCCACACACCCCTAAAAATGGCGTTAAGTGTAGCGTAAGACAAAATAAATAACCATGAGGCAACTACAGGATAAGAGGATAAGGGCAAGTTTGGTTCTTTTTCTTTTTTTTTGTCATAAAGGTAACATGCAATTTGAAATGAGAGTGACAGAGAAAAAAAGTACACCAACTGGTAGTACATTCGAGGTTGTCCTCATTTATGACTTATTAAAGCCTAAAGAGGAAAAGTATTTCTGGTATATAAGTGCAATTTCATCGCAGCCGTAGTTTCACTCCTTCGAAATATGAATAAGAGATTAGTAATGACAGATTTTCAGGAGGTCCCACGCGACGGTTATAAATAGAGCTATTTTAATAAAAAAGAAAACACAAAATAAGGCACGACCGCCAAGGTCGGGCAGCGATCTCGGGGGCCGTCATGCTCTTGGGGCTTTAGCTACCAATTCAGTGATCGCATGGGCACTTACAGCCTATCTTCCCGCTCAAAACACAGAGGTGAAAACCAAGTGGTAAGGAACGCCTACAGCCGTAGCTGTCCCTCTAAATAATACTAAAAGGAAATCTGGCGCCATAGTTATTGCATGTATTTGTCTGACCTCCGTGCTTGTGGCGTTCGTGTGGCGTTATTTCAATACGCTCTGTCTAGCTGCATTGGTTCAAATTGCGAAGCAATCCCATTTTTTTTGTAAACGCTGAAGGCAATATGTCATTCCGAACATGGATGATCACAGTGAATTCATGCACTTATAATCCAATGTTTTGCTTAAAATGATCAATTTGCTAAGTCACGAAACCACTTGAAGCCAGAAGTTATCGTTCGCATGGTGGCTGCAATAAAAGTTCTATGTATCCTCCTTGACTGGCTGAACCGCCGTGCCTGAAGGTCTGGCAGACACACTAGGACTGCAGCATGACCTCTGAGATTGAGGCAGCGAGCGTCTGATCTTGGAGGTCATCGCTGTAGCTTCAAGCAGAACGTGGTGAGGCAGGCTTCGAAAAGTACAGACCACTTTAGAAAACCTTCTGAGGTGGGTCTATCGCATGAAGACAGCTTCGGAAGCCAGGTGGAATCACGCCGTGGCTTTTGAGACTGAATCTCGAAGTCAACATATAACCTGAGATCAGATCTAGGAGGGAACGGAACGTGCTCACCTTGTCTCGACCAGTGGTGTAGTACTCCGCGAAGGCGACGTAATTCTTGGTGACGCTGGGGAAGAACGTTCCGTATATGATGTACGGCTCGTTCAGGAATTGCTCTGCGGGGTCGGCGCGTTTCCTTGTGCCGCAAATCTGAAACAAACACAGTCACTGTGATGTCACAGTCACTGTGACGTCAGCCTGTGACTGACATCAGTCAGTGGCTGACGTGCATATGCTATGGTCTTCGGATACGCAATGCACGGGAAACAAGGACAAGATGGAGAGAACGGGGTCACACGTAGCGCCTGACGTAATAACCTTACTACATGCTACAGACTCAGCTGCGCACGATTAGTGCATTCACATGTCATGGTTATTTTAAATAAATTAGGGGGTTTTGCCCGCCAAAAGAACGATTTCATTATCAGGCACGCTGCAGTGGGGGGCTCCGGAATATTATGGACCCACCTGGGATTCTTTAACGTCCTCCTAAATCTAAGTACACGCGTGTGTTTGCACATTTCGCCCCCATCGAAATGCGGCCGCCGTGGCCGGAACATGGTTATTTCAATGAACGTTTTAACAACAATGTATTTGCTCCCCCAAATCACTACACCTGTGCATATATAAAGGAAAAGAGAAGCACGGACATACTTGTGGATGAGGGTGCGACGCGCTTGCGCTCTTAGACTTAATGCCCTTCATAAATGGAGCAGGTGGAGTCTAATTAAGGAAGTTTTTTTTCAAATTCAACCATGTATTCTCAAAGGTACACTAAATACAATGCCATGTTTACGTCAAGGTAAGCAACGTACTAGTGCAATAAAATGTCCAAAGTGTCACTTTTGTTAGGACAGTCTTTTTTTAACGAGTTACAGCTATAACATGTAAGATATATCAACCAGGGAAAATAAAAACTTTGTAGATATACGTAAAAAAAGGTCAGTTAAGACATAATCGATCGTCCGCTATTAATTTTTGATGGCACTTCTCCTCGGCTTTTCATCAGCACAGTTATTCGAAATGTGGTGCCCTTCGTGCGCCAGCGTGTTTTCTTAAAGAAGCCAGTAGCGTTCTGAAATACACTAGGTCCTCTAGTAATTGACATTTTCTGTTCCTAAGCCAAAAGGAATGAAACTAAATATTTAGGGAATAAAATATTCCGATGTTTAACGTCCCGTAAATGCGCAGTGGATTACGAGTGATGCCATAGTGGAGCGCTGCGGGTAATTCTGCACATCTGGGATCCTTTAACGCGCACTGAAAGCACGGTAGACGAGTTTTTGCAGTCCTCCTCCATCAGACTTCGGCCGCCGTGGCTAGGAATCGAACCAGGGACATCGGGCTTAGCGGCGCAACGGCATTGCCACTGCGCCAAGACATTGTACTTTTTAAGAGAATACTTCGGCAGTCTGCGCGGATTTAATGTTTCTCTTGTCCGTTCCTTAAACCTCAGTAGTCATCTGCCTCAATTAGCCTTAGCTGATGACAAGGGGCGTGACATATGCGTCTGCCCTATTAGGAGTTCAATACTTACCGCGTCGCGGCTCGTCATGCCAACACCCGTGCATTTCGAGTAGGCACTTGCATTAAGGCTAGATGGATTGTTCTCCAAGACGTAGACCATGGTTCCCATTTCGAACGAGAGTCCCACCAACGTTTTGTTGTTCGCGTATGTCGTGTTGGCGCGCACTAACGGCCAGTGGGTCTCCTGCGTGCAAGATGTATCGCACAAGCACGAGGGTGGTTGCACATCTTGCGGTAGATGCGCGAGCTTGGGCGAAGACAATGCAATTCAATTCAAGAACCGATAGAGATGGCGGGCTTGCAGTAGGTGCCAGAGTAACAACATATCGATCAGCAGTGGCACAAGAAACGAAGCGTCAACACGAAGCCAACGTTTCGGAAAGAGGACTTGTCTTCATCAGGGCAACGACTGACGTTGAAGACAGATTCCTTATCGAAACATTGCTTACACGCGGAGGCTTTCTATGTTCGGTCAGTGTTGGCAGCAACTAATGTTAAAACAGTTGTCGCGAACAGTGGTACTTTTCTAACACTGCTTCCAACAAGAGGTGCTTGTACAGCAGTGACGTGTCAACAAGAGCGGTTAAGCAGTTCCATGACGAAGACAAGTGCTGTTGTCTAAACACAGGCTCTGACTCAGGTTCTGCCTTCTCGGCCACTATTGGTCACTTCTAGGGTATATCTTCTTGCGAATCTCTGCCTTGGAAGGTAGTAAATGGATCAGAAGGTGCATACTTCGATATCCGGTAATTAGACGGCCTTTAAGTAGACAGAGCGCTGCCGATTTGTTTGATGGAAGCTAATGCTTAAACCTCATTTTCCTTCTAGATTGTCTTTACATAGAATATAATTCTTAGTAGCATAGTGAGCAGGGCGAAAGGTGGCCAAGCGTGAGCCACATTGACCCTAAACTGCGCCACGTTGATTCTACATTGGGCAAATACTGTTCCCTGCTGCCAAAGACATTTTGGTTGCTGTTCTGTATGTTATTCAATATCTGGCTTTCTCGTCATCGCTCCAATTCAGTATTATGTTTAGTCATATCAGACATATTGTTCAGCACACTTTTCTTCTCTGCCGCTGTCTCAGTCCGCTAGGTTATATTTACTGGTAAGTTTCCTGGCCCTCTTTGTGTACCGTGAGCTTATGTTTGTCATACTTACGTTTACCTAAGTAAGAGGAACGTGCAAGCCCACTTTCGTTCGGATTCCTATATCGTTATTTTTTAGGATATTTTGCTTCATGTCGCCTGAATTTCGGAGGACGCCCATTCTTCGTGTCCATGTGCTGCCATGCTTGTAATTCTTTCCATGCGTACCTAAAGCTGGTCTTCCAAACACGCTTCGGTTAGTTTCTAGCCCAACTAACACTTCCCTTAAAACACGACACCGAGTGTCCGTGAGCCGCGACACCTTTCCACCCACCTCGCAGTCGTTCATACAAGTCGTTCTCCCATAGCGCTCAATGCTTTATTATACCAGCGTTTCTCATGCTCCAATCTGAGTATTCCAGGTTTTTCTGTGTATCTTGCTATATATCATTTACAAATGTTTTTGTTCAATAAACTTGCGTATTTACTTTTGCTCTAAATAGACCACCTTATCATACCTAAATAGGTTAGAGAAAACGTGTCAATCGTGATTTCTTTACATCTAGCATAAATCTTATAGCTTCACCTTCCTGGTTAGAAGTGTCATAAAAGACCTCAATATAGACTTTTCTCCATCAAACACAACTCCGCCTCTTCTGCGCTAGTACCTGCCACAGGCCTAATATTCCTCTTGCTATCCGCTAACAAAAGAATCTCGTGTGCGTACATTAAACCCGCGAGACATTGTTTCACCACCACAACGTTTTGCCCTGCACCTCAAGAACTACTTCCATTGCGCGTTTTCTTCGTCTAATGTTTATGATCCCTCAGATAAATCTCTATTCCATTGATATTGCACTTTATTTGCTTGCTTATAGTTATATCGATCATTTATTTCCGTCACTAATATCTACGAAGGCTAAGTAAAAAATATTTGTCTTATCTGGCGATATGCATGTTAGCTCTGATTGAACAAATAGGTCATCGTCTATGCACCGGACTATTTCAATTACGGTTCTCAAAATTAAGTCAAACTTCAAACAATTACGGTTCTACAGCTCTTCCAATGCCTTGCTCTTTTCTGCCCACGCTTGAAGCTTCACTTTTTCTGGCTTGCATTGTTGACCTGCTTCCTTCTGAAAATATTGGTAATAGGGCTATGGGATTCTACGGATTCCCCACGTAAGTTTTGCCGACGCGCTGCCGCATCTTCGCGAATTTACGTTCTTCGGCTCCTCCGTGCTTGCTGCGCGCTGCGGCCTGTACGATGCACGACTCGAACTACTCACGAGGCTCGGAAACCTGGCCATCGGTGTGCTGAGGACATTCGGCGGCGCGGCGTAGCAGTTGTCGTCGCCCTCCATGGCGCTAACCGAGGATATGGCGATGACAGTGTCGGCCTCCAAGGCACTGCAACGAGACAGCAGAGCGCGGTCACCTGCGACACCAGATACTTTTACGTTTTCCCTAACCTGTTTTCACAAGTCTAACCTAACCTAATCTGTTCTTGCTCGGGACACGCCAAATATAAGCACCTAATTGAATTCTAAAGGAACGATATGAAAACCGACAGCTCGGGAGCCTTATTTGGTGCGCTGCCGTCTGCATAAACAGTGCTCTGCCGTCTGCATAAAGATTTTCAAGCCGGGGTGAACAAGAAACTCTCGTGGTCGCATCCATTCCGGTGCGAAAATTCTAGTTATCTCCGAAATACTAACGTTATGTCCATCGCTGCTGCCATACAGTTATCCTAGCTGCTGATTCAAAGCTTGTAGATTGTGAAAATGTGCTGACAGAAAGGACTTATTTCGTGCTAGACACCCATTTTCAGTTTCTCGCAATTAGAGCGCACAGATTTCACACTGAGGTAGGAAACGATGTGCTAATAGTGTCCGTCTTTGTCTGGATTGAAGGCTGTTTCTGGGTGCAGTTCAAGTACTTCTTTTGGAGCCACAGAACTCGGGCTGTAAGTGATTAAACTCGGTAAAAAAACTCAGTAGCACGATAAAAACAAGCAGGTCATTTCCGCGCCAACATGTCAGGGCACCATGATCGAGATGCGGACTTATCAATGGATAAGAGGGTGAACTTTTAAATCTGGTTATTAATCCCGAGACGGATTACAAGGCACGTGAAAGATCATTCAAAGCCATGAGCAAAGTCATGAGACATGTCGGTCGCCTCGTGCTTACTTGACCACATCCTCGATTATCTGCTTGTAGTCGCGCATAAAACCCTTAGGGCTGTAGTCGAGCGATCCAATCGCGATGACGGTCTTCTTATCCAGATCGCTGCCCTGGATTTCCTTGAGTGCCTGTCGCGATAGGAAAAACCGTGCCTTTGTTTTCCTATGTCTCTTGCACACATATGTTTATGCATTAGGCAACGATATACGAAGTAATGCTGCTATCGAGACGGTTGTTACAGTTAATTAGTTCGTTGTGAGCCGTTATTATGCCTGCCGACTGTCCAAGGTCACACAGAAGCGCTATTTCTTATGCTGGATAGATATGTGGTTGCAATAGGAACTTATAATAATGATCATAGTGCTAAGTTGTAAGATTATTTCAGCCTCTGCGCATTCCTACCACAGAGTTCCTCGCTATAACTAGAGAGAAATCTGGCGCTGCTGCGCTGCTGTATGCATGGGAATGCCAGGATATGGCGTCCTCGAATTGGCATTGTTCTTGGAGAGCCAGGGAGCCTTGAAGACACGCCAGGCTGGTTACGCTCCGTCTGTCAATGTGGCACATTTTCTATTAAAGCAGCACGTATAAAGCGGTTTTACCTAAACAGGAGGACTCAGCTCGGAGGCTCCTATGTATGTAAATATATGGCAAAAGAGAACCTTTTTATGTCGGAGACCACAGCACCAAATTCAATAAGGTTTATTGCATTTAAAGAAAATGGTAACACCTAGCGCCCGTTGTACTGAATTATTCTTTTAGACCCTCAAATTTTTATTAAAAAAAAGGATTGAAAATCGAAATTTTTTTGAAAACTATCAAGTTAGGAACAGTGCAACTCGGCAAGCAAGAACCATACCACAATACTGTAAAATGTTTGTAATAGAAAATCTAATACCGATAAAATTGATGTATTATACATGGCTTTCAAGTACACGACTAGTATGCGAGTACGACCTTAGCAACATCATCGTAAACAATGTAATAAATTCACGTAAGATATAAATTAACCTATCAAACTTGTTCGCTTTGAATGCGCTAACGGATGCAATTTACGGAACTGCGATATCTGTCCTGAGTGCTGAGTCATACGAATTTCTAAACATCATGCTTCCATGTTTTTTTTTTTTTCAAACTTACTAATTCTTGAAAACTTATTTTAGAATGCTCACTCCTTGAATAAAAAGTCGGCATCCAAGAGTCAGCATAATTTAACCTTCTCTCTCAAGTGCAGCGAATTTCTCTTTAAATCGGCCTTGTGGTCATCTCAGAAAAGCGTTTATGCATTTTACATGTATTTGAATGTGGCATCGGAGTTGGGCCCGCTAGCTAAGGCGTCTTCTTAATATCGCACAACACTATGTTTTATTCACTCATGAGGACTTGTGCTTGGATGTACAATTATATGAAACGTAGCAACTATCAGCGGGCCACTAAAGGAGGAGGACAGACGACAACGTCCACGCTCACTTTGCAACAGTTTGTCGTCTGTTCTTACATTTATTCGCTTGATTAGGCACTGAAGGCGAGTAAACATCGTTGAATGATGTAACCCAAGGGAATGAAAATCTTTTATAGAGATTTTACTTTTAGAACACATTATTTTTGCATCCAACACATTATCTATAGACCGATATGTCGTCATGGTGGCGCCACATTTTCCTCTAGGTAATATTGTGAGCAACTCTATTACACGTACACTTACGTTCCAGCATTCACCGAATGCTGGAACAGTAGAGACGTGCAGCCTCCGCCTCGTGAGATTTAATCCAGCAGGACCCCACAGGACTATCGTTGCCATGACGACGCTCTGCCTTCTGGCGTAATGGCTTAGGTAGTAACATAATCATTAACCTATTGTACGTTCTTCTACTTTCTTTTAAAAGGAGCAGTCATACAACATAAAAACCATTTCTACCGCTGTGGCCTCCGAGATTGCGCTAGCCGTATCAATCACAGAGGTCACGCTAACACGCTTTTAAATGAACAAAGCGTCACAGCATGTCGCTACAAGCCTTACTGTTACCACAGGCTGAAACCATTCAAAATTTCTACTGTATATTTACCTCTAATAAGCATTTAGACATACTCTTCACTATATCATATTAATACGAGCTATAAAAAAAAGCTGTGGAGAGCGTATACGCAGTGGCGCTCACTCACTTTTATAACTGGCTTCATGGCCGCCACTGCTGTCTGCAGTTCACCAGGCTTCGTGATGACATTGAGCAAGCCGTACTGCTGGATGTTGTCCCTGGCCAGTGCGGTGAGTGCCTGCTTGGCAGCATTTATCTGCACCACGGTGATGTAACTGCAACCAAGGACCGCGCACGTGGCATGAGATGCGTAATCGTGGACCCAAGGACGAAAATCTGTCCCCAGAGTCTACGCCAGGTGCCGCAGCAAGGTAGTTGGCCAGTCGCGCAATGATGGATTGTGGATTCCGAGTTGTCAAAGGGAACATAAAATTGTCTGTCGTAACGATGGAAATTCTCGCATGTTGGGACGCATTATTGTAGTCTTGATAGAAAAAAAAAGCGAAGGTAAACCAAGTGTCGACGCTTAGGAAGACAAGGCTGACCTGGTTGTGGTCTGGAATCCTGGACCGGGACGTTTTTTTTTTTTTTTTTTTTTTTTTTTTAACTACGAGGCTTCTTTCTGAGGTACCAGTGCGGGTTTCCTACTAGCTAGCTTCGTGCTAAATGTATACGAGTGGATGTCAATTTTTGCTTTCGTGCAGTGATTGAAACCCCTCAGAAGAAATGTCCGTATACACTATACAGTCTGGAGTGGTTTCTCTCTGAGTTGTCTATGAGAACAACTGTGCACACTGCAGCCGCTAACAATATCATACTAAGGCCGCTAGAAGAGCTTCCTAGTAAGGCCGCTTAAGGGTGATTCGGCGATAATGCCGACGATAGTTTCAACCAGTCTGCGAGTGGTTAGTACTACGTGTATTTATGCAAATTTAGTCCCTATGGCTTCGAGCAGCCTTCTGTTCGTTGCGCTATTCTGGACAAAGTCAAATTCTATCATAATGTCAAATTCGCAATCTCGTCACGATGTCTGAATGGCTAGCGGACTTCTGTCCTTACCACAAAATAGCGACATGGCGTAATACGACGACATGGCTGATTCTGATAGCGTGCAGAATGCAACTCCTTGATCATAATTTCTAACCCAATGTGTTCTTGCAAATCTGTTTTACTGCAATTACTAGACTCACTTAGCCTCTAATTCACATACTCTCATGGTGTCTTCGGAACATTACAAATAAGGAACAGTGTAAATATAAAACGATAACATCTCGTGGTTCACGGTACTGTCGAAATGTGTTCTGTATGCACGATGAAACGTGCTGACCAGCCTTAATTATGCACTCGTCATTAATTGATGGAATGGCTTAATTTGAGATCGTGCAGCCCTCAATTGCTTTGCATTAACGCCGTGAGTTTACTGCCCGCAACACACCAGAACCACAAGGAACAAACCACAGTGTGTTTTCTCAGTGAAGCCATGCCAAATCATAGATAATCGTTTTACTACCCATGATTAGACAGTTTTGGTTCATCGATCGTAGCTGCTGCGTGCACAGGTACAACTGTTTCGACCGATAACATTTGGTAGTGCGTTCTGCTTGCGTTATAGTGCGCACAGCTCTCAAGAACTTTCTTCGTGATTTAGCGGCGTTTCTGAGCGCCGCTAAATCACGATGAAAAGCGCTGTAGAATCATGACAAAAACTACGCAGTCACCGCCTCCGCTAGCATCACCATCCCTAGAGCCCACCAGTTTGCAAGCGCTCACTGGCGTTCATACGGGCAACGGCATCTCGCGAGATCGCTCCGCAAGAAGCTGCAAAGCACGCGCGCACGCAATAGATGCATGCATATACGCACTCAACGCGTAACGGTAATTTTACGTTCTACGCATGCGCACCGTCGCTACGCTGCTCGCATGAGGACGCAAGGCCATTGCGTACACTAAACTAAGACTGCATATTCTCCCGATGGTTGAACAATTGTAAAGCCACAGACTCTGTGACCGCTGTTCTATATAGCTCCGAACTCGCTGGTTTCGGACGACTCACCGGTGATCGAAAGCGATGCCCGGCTTGACCGTTTGATAGGTCTTGGCCTTCATCTGGAACAGCTTCCAGCTGGCTTGAACGAGTGAAGCGCGTATTTCGCCTTCCACAATGACGACGTCCGTGTAATAGAGGTACTGGCACGGTCCTTCGGGAGGGTACATGCTTGACGCCACGGCAGTATGGCCCACAGTGCACAGTATTTCCTTTACTGAAATAGAATGAACTAGTTGGGTAATCCCCCATGAAAGGAAAACATTTCCCGCTATCTATCCCGAATTTTAGCGTGGTAAATGGTGCTTCTCGAACTTTCTGAAACTACAGACAACAGAGAGGTTCTAAAGCGAATGGCTGTCTCTAGCTCTCTTGCCCGCTTAACCGTGGTGACTGGAAACTCACCATCGATACAAAGGCGCAAGCATTCATAGGATTGTTCGTCCCTGAATTCCCACTATTATAGGCGCACGTGCTATCGCGCGAGAGCTTTGTCTGCGTTTGAAGGTTTACGTGCTGTGTTACGGCACTCTCCCCCTTACGCGGCTGCGGGGCTGCGTTCTAATAACGCGGTGTTGGGCTGTGGGAGAAGAAGGCTCCTGCGGCGGGAGAGGAAATACACTCCAGAAACCTCGCAGCCCTTGTCTCGTGTATAGAAAAGACAGTTTCAGCGAAGATCGTCACTGACGAGAGCGTATTCCTCTACCGCAATTCAAGCTGTCCGCCACAAGTGAGGCCGTGTGACTCAGCACATGTCATCATTGCCTTTGCTACCGTCGGCGAGTAAAACGGCACCCGAGAGCCGGCTCACCGTTTTTTCCACCGAAGCTTGTATTGGGTCACAAGTTTAAGTGGCGTTGTAGTGACGCAAAAACACGTGTGGCGCATATCCGCATTGTATATGCGGGTATATGAGCCAGGGAAAAGGTAGAAAGAAGTAAGGAAATAAAGAAAAAAAGAGCAGGCGCGGGGAAAGCTGCGCCGGCGCCGGATCACGTGAAGCGCACAACCAATTAGGGTCGTTTGGTGTGTCGCGGGGAGGGACAGGAAAGGGCGTTTTCGCGCGCTCTGCCGGGCTTCCCTCGCCTCAGATCAGTTTCGGCGGCCGGATGGGAAGGCTTCTTAGCGTGGTGCGTTTCGCCGAGGAGCAGGCTGCGTTTGAGCAACGGCGCCGCGAACTCGCTCGGGAAAGGGCTCGTCGTCGATGTGGCGATTCTAGCGTGAGAGCTTCCGAAGCTTAGGCGAAACGTCAGCGAATAGCCGCGGACCCCGATTTGTGGGAGCGTAATGTTCAGGTCAAACGTCAGCGAAGAGCTGCCGACTCCGAGTTGCGGGAGCACGATGTTGAGGTCAAACGTCAGCATCGTCTTGCCCGCCAGGAAACAGACAACGGTGGTGCACGCCTCGGCAACGCTAGCGCCAAATTCCCCGGTGCGACGGCCAGGGTTCAATGGGAGTTTCTGAACTGGAACTTCGGAGCCAGCTGCAGTGCGTGTGACCGGTTGTGGTTCGAGCACAGCATGGTACTCGTCAGTGAAATTCGTACCGAGGAACACCGATGAAGCACGACAAGCTTCGCTTGCCCTCAATTCCTCGACCTGGGAGGGGCTACTGATTTTTTTTTAATTTCTAATTTTTTTTACGTGAAACCAGTAGGTACAACCAAAAACAGATCCTAACAAATGGCATGGACGCTGCTTTTGTGCTGCGTGCATTTAGTGCGAGCTTCACGAGACAGCAAAGCCGGCGGCAGCTCTCCGCCATAATAAAACTTTTAAAATTACAAAAACTACCAAAACGTGAAAGTTCGGGTGGCGTAGAGCCGAACGAGAACGAAGCCTTTTAAACACTACGTCGTTATCAAGGGGAACATCAATGAGATCTTTTATTGCAATAGCAATTATATGAACAGTCCAGCAGATTTTTTGCCCTTGTCTTCATTGTCGGCGTCGCCATGAGGTTCCGTATAAAGTCCGAGTGACAATTTCGCGGTCCGCGCACAACTTACTGAGGGTGCTAGAGTGAGCGGCGAAGGATAGTGCCTTGATGCGCGCCGTCCTCCTGTGTTCCCATTGTTGGAGGGCGCATGATTAAACGCGCGCTAGGGCGGGGGGAGGGGGGACGGATGAGCGCGCGGTAACGTGATGAAGCACACGCTAGGACAAGGGGAGGGGGCTACAGCGCGTCTTCTCTACCCCGGCCGTGGCTGCGCATGGTTGTCCGCACGGCTGAGCGCCTGCGCGGGCCACGCACTGTCTCTTGGACGTAGTCTTCGGCGGGTGCAAAGTTTGGGCTAGCAGAGATAACTGGTTGCTTCGAATGCATTTGTATATGTTCTCAAATGGAGCAGAGTTGCGCATACTTCCGCTATTTTGTTCCAACGCTATGTGGTAAAGACACTCGTCGGGCACGCAGGAGCCGAACTTGGAACAGCTTTGAAGCGTGCAACGAGACGTAGGCGCCGCCGTCGGGGCGGTGCAAAGGCATCTCTCATTTGTGTTGTTGCAGTCAACGCACAGCGAAGGAGTGCGCGCACTTCAGTCGCAACTTCGTCGCATGTCGCACTTAAGTCGCACGTTTTCTTGCATGCTTCTTACCTCTAGTTTTTTTACGCATGCGTGGTGGTGATCTATAGAATTTCAAAAAAAAAATTAGCTCTTGAGTTTAACGTGCCGAAACCAGGAATTAATTAAGAGGCATGCTGTAGTGAGGGACTGCGGATTAATTTTGACCACCTAGGGTCCTTTAACTTGCACCCATGGCGGTGCACGGCACACGGGCATATTTGCATTTGACCCCTATCAAAATGCGGCCGCCGTGGCTGAGGTTCGATCCCGCGTCCTCGGACTTAGTAGCGCAACGCCATAGCCTGTACAGAATTTATTCGCAATAAATTTCAGTTGCAAGTCTAGCGTTGTCTTGTGCGTTTCTTTTTTTTTCTTGTGCTGGCGTATACACCTGCTGGAACCATCACACTATCAACTTTATCGTGTACGCGAAAATAAATGTCTATCGCTTTTAACCGCCTAGTGCATCACCGTGACATCATTTTATGCACTTTTCGAGAAAGACAACGCCCTCAATAGGGTGAATGTTCGGGCAACATGCAACGTACAGAATTTACTGAGCCCATACAAATTATTTCATGCATGTGATGACATGCACACGTCATACATGATATTCATGTTCATGTCATGACACGTCATCCCTGTCTGCAGGCGATGTGATGCACGCATGTCACGCCATTCGGCAAATCATGGATGCATGTCACTCTTGTCATGACATCTATGTCATGCGTGCATGTTCTTCATATCATGATATGAATGTCATGTATATATGATATGTCATTCATTTCATGTATGTCATGTCATCAGTTCATGTCACAGATGACATGTCTGCATTTCATGTCATTCATGATTACATGTCCCGCATGTCTTTAACATCATGACATGTCATGCGCGCATGTCATGTCATGTCATCAGTTCATGTCACAGATGACATGTCTGCATTTCATGTCATTCATGATTACATGTCCCGCATGTCTTTAACATCATGACATGTCATGCGTGCATGTCATTCATGTCATGTGATGTCATTCGGGAGATTACATGTGATTCATGTCATTTCACGCGTGTTACGGAAGCGGCGGGGTGCGTTGGTGATGGGACTGAAGGTAACGAAAAGACGGCATCGCGTCGGTGAACTTGGCTTCTCTGCAGCGCGGTGGTGCATTTGACGTCATTTTAGACCACGTGATTGCGCTCGGCGAGTAGCGGCGCGAGTGGCGAAAGGAAAAGGTAGGCGCAACTCTGCTTTCTTTGGGAGCATATGCAGGTGTAGCAGGATCATTGCTAGTAGCTTCATGTGCGCTGTTTTCCCGTCCGCCTGTAGTGTTGGGGTCGCGTAATATGAAGTGTTAAAGGGAGAGCTAGCACGAAGCGTTTATTCCCCGAGGTCGGCGCTCTTCATCACGCCAGCGTTGATAGTGAATGTACGTTCCTGGCCATCGAGCGAGATCTGTTCATGTTTGCCTGTACGTGCATGACACTTTATGCTTGGTAATTTAGTAAATGATAACGCGCTTACTGTAATTTGTACGGCCAGTAAGAGTATGAACCATACTTCGTGTAGTTGTTTTATACTTTGCAATCACTATTAATGCTTCGCCCTTTCTTCTCGGAATCGAAATGGACAAATGGCAATCGTTTGCGTATTCGAATGTAATGTAATGATCTTTTATTATCAAGGGCTCGGTGCTACTCACAAAAATAAAAGGAAGCGCTATGACATCATTTGGCTAAGTACAAGAATATCCCGCTAGAGTTTGAAATTGTCTTAAATTTACCTGACTTCGTCACTTACTAAAGCTCCGTTCTGGTTAATGTTGACGCCTCAGATGTTTTCGGACATTATTCTATCGCTCGATCTTTCAGTGTGCCTCTTCTTGTGTCGTGTCCAGTTTCCGAATTTTGCGCATTTAGCTATCAGTCATTACAATGAAACAACAAGCCCTTCAAGACACTATTATCAATTTATCACTGTAACTTGACTTGTTATCTGCCCTTAATGTCCCTTCAATAAAACGAATAGTTTTCACGAATCGTTCGGCGATTCGCTTATATTGACAATCAATGCAGGTGGTTTCTGCAAATGTTTTTTTTTTTAGCTTGTTCGAATACTTAAGTACGTTTACGAAATACTGGAAACGTAGACCACACAAGTCGTTTGTCACTTACCTACAGGGAGGGGCGTAGTAGTGGTAGTGGTAGTAGTAGTAGTGGTAGTAGTAGTGGTAGTGGTAGTGGTAGTAGTAGTAGTCGTAGTAGTAGAAGTAGTAGTAGTAGTAGTAGTAGTAGTAGTAGTAGTAGTAGTAGTTGTTGTTGTTGTTGTGGTCGTCGTTGTGGTCTTCGTTGGGGTCGCAATTGGGATAGTCGTTGGGGTCGTCATTCGGGTCGTCGTTCGGGTCGCCGTTCGGGCCGCCGTTGGGGCCGCCGTTCGAGTCGCCGTTCTGGTCGCCGTTCGGGTCGTCGTTCGGGTCGTTGTTCGGGTCGTCGTTCGGGTCGTCGTTCGTGTTGTCGTTCTGGTACTTGTCTGCACCGGTGAAGTGGTCTCAGGTGGCACTGCGAACGCAACAGACAAAGCGATACGTAACTCACAGGATAACCGAGAGCTTTGACATAGCAATGACGACTTAGCTAGACGTATCCGAGCACATTAAAAGGAGCTGTTGCGTCCAGCATGGGCCAGCAGCACTGGTGGTGACCAGGGGCGTATTTAGGGGGTGGGTGGAAGTTGCTTATGGTGCTTCAGCCCCCTCCCCTCCGCGCTGTCACGCACGACGACAAAGATAACCACCTGCGCCTTGAACTATCCTAGAATTTCGTCTACAGTGTCTTTTCACGCTGCGGCAGCAGTTCACCTACGTCCGCAACATGGCACAAGCATCACGTTGCTGTCCCTGTTAAAGCATATTAACACATACTGCTTAGAAACGTGTTGTCGCCCCCAGCCGGAAGCCTCCTCATGCCTGGCCCACACGCTGCACCTACCGCCTGATCACCAGGACGCAAGCATGGCCTTACGGGCCCCTCTAGCTCTCCTACACTTTCCCTCCTCATTAAGTGTTTTTTTTTCTTTTCTCCATTCCCCCAAGGCATGGTTGAGGTCCCTACATTTGGTGAGGCATACCATAAACATCGGAATATAATACGAGCATATTTTGCCAATTATTACCGTCCCAATAACCCACCTAGTACGATATGCGGATCCAAGCCAAACTTCAGCGAGGAATCAGGCGCAAAGTTTCGGTTTCGTTGTTGCTGCATGACTATCATTATCCTCATTATCATCTAGCGTACATAGACAGCGTGGGTTCGGCACACCTCTGCAGTGACATTCCCCCAACGATGAGCTACCGTGCTTTATCATGTGAAGTACACGCGTTATCGAAAAATTGCATTTTTTCCTTGAATTGAAGCTGCAAAATGTCAGGACCGCCAGAGCAGTACTGGGCTGCTTCAATAGGAAGCTGCTTTTAGCTGCAGAGAAAGTCAGAAACTGTCACTCCTGCACCTGTACTTCTAATAGCGAGAGACCTTGTTTGTTGCGCTTTTAAGGAGTGCGCCATTTTGAACGCGCTCGACGGCATAGAAGATCAATATCTCTGGGAAGAGTTCTCGGACAAGTAACTGTCCAAAGGCAGTGCAACAGAGGTCAACAATGATTGAAGCGCGAAACACGATCTAAATAAATCTCGCTGAGATAGCCTCACTCGTATTAGGCGCGGATGATCGAAGCTTCATCAGTAAAATGTTTTATGATAATTTAAAGAGAAATGTACTACGGCTAAAAGCCAGATAAGCGTGTCTGGGAAAGCGCAATTATAGCACAAATTGTCAAACGAAGACGATTCGTACAAGTGGACGTGCCTTTTAATATCACTGGCTTCCATTAGTAAATTGCAATATGCGCCATAAAGTACTATTTAGTTTAATGATTAATTAGTGGTACATCGTTAAATTGGTTATCAGTGAAATTTCGTTAATTATTTATTACGGATTTCCATTTCCAGTGAAAGCAATCTCCGCATTGTCGAGTAATCTTACTCAATGAGTAGACTTGCACGATATTGAACATGCGATCTTTTTTTAGAAATTCCGCTAAAGTAAAAAATAAAAAACTCCCTATATATAATCAGTATTATGTGAAGCCATTTTTATCTTCTTGCGTAAACACGCTCGAACGGAAATAATCATTACAAGCGCGTTTCGTTTTCGAAGAGAGGATCTCCGTGCCGCGAGGACGGGTTCACTGCTCTCCATTTGATCACTGTGGCAAACGGTGTCGCCAGCAGCGCTGAAGCAGCAGCGAATTGTTTGTTTTAGTGCTCTGTGACTAGCTCTGTACCAGCCTATTCTTGCATGAATTTACCGGCGGATTCGTGCTTTCGTTGCAAAAACCGAAATGACACCAAGTTCACAAGCAGACGGAGACTTGAGGCGATCAACCGTGGCCGAATAACAGAACTGCGCCACCAAAGAGACAACGTTTCAGTAGAAAAGACTTGTCTTGCTCAGGGGCCCCGACGAGGTAAGTCGCTTTGTCGAAATGACGATCGTTACTTGGTGCGAAGATTTCGAGTTGGCCGTTGTCAGTGGCAGTGTCATTGTAACGGTTCACACTCTCTCTAAATAATCAACGCTGGGTCGTTGTCCATAAAGTTGAATTCACACGACGGAACCTATCACTGATTCACTCCGGGGGTGAGCATGACATGGCTCAGTGACGCCGAACCAGGATGCACATAAGGGTCGCTGCTCGCGATCTACTTGCGGTACAATTCGTTGCAGCTCAGTTGTGTCACGCTCACCAGGGCCGCTATTTTGTAGCGATGCCTTTAAAGTAATAATGCCTTTTCGCGCTTATCGCGCTTTGTCAGTGGTCAGAGCGACGGTCCGCTCACGTTATCAACGTTGATATCGTGAGCGGACCATCGCTCTGACCACTGACAAAGCGCGATAAGCGCGAAAAGGCATTATTACTTCAAAGGCATCGCTACAAAATAGCGTCCCAGCGGATTGAACCAGCGATATCTTGTTGCGTGAATAAAGCATACGCCCGCGGGATTCACTCGACGGCGCGGATTGCCAAATCAGCCAGCGGATGAGCATGACATAACTGAGTGCCGCGGAATCACACTCACACAAAAAAAAAAAAAATCATCAACGTTTACGATACTCCCTAATGCGAAATTTGAGCGCAGCTGCACACGTGCTTTCATTTCACGATATATTGGCTGGCGGGGACAAACTGTATCGTGCGGCACGTTGCAAACGCAGCGAAGTGTGGCGCGACGGCCTCGCTAATCGGGAGATCGCGAGAGGAAGCAAGTGGGTGAAGCGTGGGCGCGATTCACAGCAGCCGCTGCCGACAGCCTCTGCTCATGCAGCGCTTTATTTCCATACAGATGATGCGCGCTACTCTGGCGCCATCTCGTAGCAATCTCTGCGAAGCCCCTCGTTCGCGGCACTACGCTTTTCTTCTCACGCTTTCGCCATACCCTTCTCCGCTTTTCGCCTCATGGTTCCGCTGCACCCTCCTCCTCGCGCTGTCTTCGCTCTCGCCGCTTTTTTCATCCCCCACTATGCTCCGCGTTCGCTCTCATCTTTCGCTGTTCTCGTTCGCTCGGTTACGCCGACGCTCGCCGTATAGGAAAGGGCGCCAAAGAGCTGCATTCTAAAAGCCGCAGTTTCACCCGAAACGCAATAAAATGATCCCGATTAGCAAATCATTAGACACCTTCATGAAGTAAGGTTGGTATTTTTATCGTCGCTATCATCATCATCATCATCATCCAATATTTATGTCCACTGCAGGACGAAGGCCTCTCCCTGCGATCTCCAATTACCCCTGTCTTGCGCTAGCGTTTTCCAACTTGCGCCTGCGAATTTCTTAACTTCATCATCCCACCTGCTTTTCTGCCGTCCTCGACTGCGCTTCCCATCTCTTGGTATCCCTTCTGTAGCCCTAATGGTCCACCGGTCATCTATCCTACGCATTACATGGCCTGCCCAGCTCCATTTCTTCCGCTTAATGTCAACTAGAATATCGTCTATCCCCGTTTGTTCTCTGATCCACACCGCTCTCTTCCTGTCTCTCAACGTTACTCCTAAGATTTTTCGTTCCATCGCTCTTTGTGCGGTCCTTAACTTGTTCTCGAGCTTCTTTGTTAACCTCCAAGTTTCTGCCCCATATGTTAGCACCGGTAGAATGCAATGATTGTACACTTTTCTTTTCAACGACAGTGGTAAGCTCCCGGTCAGGATTTGGCAATGCCTGCCGTATGCACTCGGCAGGCATTGCCAAATCCTGACCGGGAGCTTACCATACATTCGCTTACCAATAGTTTAACGAGAATGTTGTCCCGGGTGTGCAGGCAAATATACTACGTGTGTTTTGAGTGGCTCCTGGTCTCCCTCCAAAAAGGATCCGCTCACAATCTGCAATAGCGACCCGCGTGAAACCTTGTCACCGGTAAATAACTGTTTGGATTCTAAGCAGTCAACTCGCGCGCTTTGCAGAGCAGTTGGTTTTCTTATTTTACGCTTTCTACGGAATAACTTTTTCACACATTACACTCCAACTTTGTCGACATAAGGGTACGTCAAATCACGTGCTCACCTTCGCGCATCCTCTATGCGAACTACTATGTGTTTGTCGCGAGCGCAAGTAGTTCGCTTTGGCCGCTTCTCGCATAAGCGTGCCACGCCGCTCGTTCGGTTTTAATTAGATTCGCATCTGCGACGGCCTACTGGGTGTACTAGTCACACTGCACTTTAGGGACATCAGTGCGACACTTGATGTTGCATCGAATTTCATTGTATTACTTGAAGTTGTGACGCCCCTTTCTTTTTTTTTCTTTTTATTGCGATATCAATTATATGGACACTCCAAAGCAGATTTCTGCCGTCGGCGTCGCCGTCGCCGTTGCCGTCGCCGTTGCCGTCGCCGTCGCCGTCGCCGTCGCCGTGAGGTTCCGTATGACGTCAATGGAGATGAAATCGTCGCCGCGCGCCGCTGAACGCTGTATGTGCGAGTGAAAGGGCGCGAGGGACGCGCGCTTTCACGGGGAGTGAACGCACGGCGGAGAACAAACGCGCGTTCTGTGCCGTGCTCCCTTAAGGGCTGCAGAAGTAGGCGTCTCTTTCCTCCTTTACAATCACCATATATGTAGAGCAAACGCGCCTTCTTCTGACAACCGAAAGGCTGTGGGGGGGGGGGGGGGGGGGAGGGGACGTTTAGCTGCGGCACCAAGTACGTATTTATATCAGAGGCTCCGGCAACAGTCACCAACGCCGCACGCATTTTGTGCGAACGTGGGCAAAACGCCTACGGCGTCGACAACACTTCTGCGTGTTTCCGGTGCTGCTGCATGTCCAAGTTTATACAGCTGATAAAGCTACTATCATTACTCCGTATAGCTCTCTACAAATTTGCTATCGCAATTGATGCTTCGCCTTTCAGGTGAAACTGCGACAATTTTTTTTTTTTTTTTTTTTGGGGGGGGGGGGGGGCGTGAATGCGAGCAGTGAGGAAATTCCCGCTAGCTTTCGTAGCGCTTCATGCTGTGTATCAAACGGAGTATATAGTTCTTTTCAATGACCTGTCCAGTCCGCAAACAACGTCACAACCTGCTTCATTGGATTTACCGCTCTATCGGTTATACGCATACCTACCGCCATGCGTGTAGATCTGCTTCTTTGGTTTTACCAGGCTCAGCTTCGCAGACTTACCGACACGCGTGTAGACATGCTTAGTGGTTGGCGCGGCAGCCGGCTTGGGCGTCACCACGGTACCTCGGGGAAGGCCCTTTTCCACGCTAGGGATGACGACCGGTTTTGGCAAGGGGGCTTCGGGGACACTGTTGTTTTTTTTCCGGTCACCTTCGACATCGCCAAAGTCGTCGTCGCCGTCTGCACGGCACCAAGACAAAATGAGCTGTGGTAGCGAAGATTGGCAGGCTGGCTGACTATAATTCCGTGAGCGATCGAATCCATCAATAGCTTAAAACTGACTGAATGAATGCGCTCATTTATGTATGTATGTATGTATGTATGTATGTATGTATGTGTGTGTGTGTGTGTGTGTGTGTGTGTGGTGTGTGTGTGTGTGTGTGTGTGGTGTGTGTGTGTGTGTGTGTGTGTGTGTGTGTGTGTGTGTGGTGTGTGTGTGTGTGTGTGTGTGTGTGTGTGGTGTGTGTGTGTGTGTGTGTGTGTGTGTGTGTGTGTGTGGTGTGTGTGTGTGTGTGTGTGTGTGTGTGTGGTGTGTGTGTGTGTGTGTGTGTGGTGTGTGTGTGTGTGTGTGTGTGTGGTGTGTGTGTGTGTGTGTGTGTGTGTGGTGTGTGTGTGTGGTGGTGTGTGTGTGTGTGTGTGTGTGTGTGTGTGTGTGTGTGTGTGTGTGTGTGTGTGTGTGTGTGTGTGTGTGTGTGTGTGTGTGTGTGTGTGTGTGTGTGTGTGTGTGTGTGTGTGTGTGTGTGTGTGTGTGTGTGTGTGTGTGTGGTGTGTGTGTGGTGTGTGTGTGTGTGTGTGTGTGTGTGTGTGTGTGTGTGTTGTGTGGTGTGGTGTGTGTGTGTGTGTGTGTGTGTGTGTGTGTGCGTGTGCGGCTGCGCGCGCGTGTGAATACAATCGTAGCGGTCATCGCCAACAGGCGCGCTGCCAACAAAGAACACAGCGACGCGAGCGGGCGTTGGACCCCTGAATGAGTATGTGCCAACGACTCTGAGGTCATCAACGTCGCCTGTGCTGAAAGCATCCATTGCTGCTACGCGCATATTATGATATGCGTTCTTTAATAAACGTGGTGGCCGCGAGCGCCCTTACGACGACCTCCACATTTGAAACCGAAGAGCCGCGGCCTTCGGCGCAGCGAGGCGCTGCCATGAATAGCCGGCCGGAGCCCCGATTAACGGCCTCTACCTCTGTTGCGATCCCGCTACGTCCGTGCATGGTTCGCGCACTTTGATGCCACCCTGGAGCTGAACAACATCTGGATGCAGGAGTTCAAGTACGAGGTACTACTCGAAATCCTACCACTTGCCCTCGTACTCCACCTCAGGTTGCCATCGCCAGATCCGCGCCCCTATTACGAGTTACAAGAGGCCGTGCTGAATTTCTTCGGTGGAGTTTTACTCGGGCGTCCCGGGTCCGCCACTGCCAGTTCGACAACTCGCATCGGCCCTTTATTCAACGGCCACCTCCCTTAGCGTCACCAGCGCAAATAAGGGCCAGCTACCTTCGCCAGCTAACTCCGTGCTGTTCCCGGCGTATTGGATTTCACCTGTCCTTCCGCTCCAGCTCTAAGCTCACCAAGCACCTCGACCCTTTCCGCTCCTCCACTGTCCCAAGTCACTCGCAGTGCACGCCTAATTCAACCAAGGCCCACCGAGAACTTCCGGCAGCCCGAAGAAAAATTGCGCCAACTCAGCAGCGCCCCACGATCAAGTCTCTCTAGACACGTTGGCACCTTTTCCTCTCGATTCTTTGTCAGCGTCACAGTATCTGGTCATGTGTTCCAAGCACTCCGTTTCGGGCATTCCCACCGGATCTGCAGAGAACCGCGACATCACTGTTTGCCTCACTGTGCTGCACTCTGTCCGTGCCTACGTGTTCCGGCAGAACCTCGGTATGATCGCGAGTGACGGCTACAACGTTCGCCGCTGCTCTTTCTTGTCGTCTTCTCGGCTCCTCGTTGACGTCGTCGGAACAGCAGCCAAGCAAATCGCCCGTATAACGTAAACCAGCCTCCACGAGACTTCTGTTTCAAGGTGTAGGCAGTGCCATCGCCTACGACGGTCCTTCTTTTCCCGGACGAAGCCTTAGTTGACGCCGTGTCAGGATGTGCACCAATGCGTGCGTGCAGCCACTGTTCCCGATATTTACTGGTCAAGCAGGTGCCGAAGCACTAATTGCGTCATCGGCGCTAGACACCTGTGCTTGCGCTTTGTCTAACGCAGCCAACGCACAACGCGCCAACGCGTGTGCAACCACAACTCGCACACCCGCAGTCCCGCTCGCGCCCTGCATGACCACGACGCAAAGTTCGCCTACAAACGAGATGGACTCGGCACAAGAGGCGTTACTGTGCAGCAGAAAAACCCACAACTACGCCATCTTGCTACTCTTACATCGTGTCGACCTCACTTCCGAAGTGTTCTTGGCTCTCAATAGGCCGATGCGTGCTGTGTACAACATTCTTCACAGTCACATCTGGTTGACGTCGCCTTTAAAACATATCAAGCCCTTTTCGGCCTTTCCTGGTGTTAACGCATCACGGACACCATCCTCTACCTGAGCGCTTTTCTCAGCTTCGCCCACCAGAAACCAGCATTCTCCTCAACGGTGTCCTCCCAAGCTGACTTGAACTGCCGTTTGACCACCCGTATATTCTAATGACAACCACGTGCACACGGCCTGTAAATACCTTTTACACAGGTGACTATTATTGGTTTTTGTTGGGCAAGCATAAGCGCGCACTTCTTCACCACGCTACGCTCTATAGGGGAGGGACTCCTGTAGCGGGCATCGCCGTCAGCCCCGCCACCGAAAAAGAACGCTTCCACGCGAATGGCCATCTAGAGCGCATGTTCGATCATCGCCTGTGCTGGAAGAAGCCGCTGCCGCCACGCGCATCTTGCGATGTGGCCGCGGTCGCCTTTACGACGACCTCCGCACACTGTTTTACCAAACGCAGTGACTGGCTGACAGAATGGTGAAATGCTAGTGCAGAGTTTGCGGTCCGTGTCTGTTAAGTGTCGTTCAATGCCGATTGGTTTAGCTATCCAATGTTGTCACGAACCGCGACAAAATGGTCAAGGTTGTATCCTTGTTTCATAAGCACAAAATTACGATGAATTTTTGTCGATCATGCAGGATAACCTCTACAATTTGGCAAATACTTTGATGAGCCCTACTCATTTACGCTGTCGTGTTGTCCTAGTGTTTATTTTATTAGAGTGTCTTTCCTATAGGCTGGTATGTTTTATGCGTTTCTGTATTTAGTTTAGTACTACTCATCATTTCATTAGATTTATGGCAACACAATCTGTCCGTGCAGATGCCGCTCTTGCTAACCTGCTGTATAGGATTTTCCATATGTAGAAATAAATAAAAATTGACGTGCTCTTCTACATGCTCGTCAACCTAGTTCGGCTCCAACACTTCAAAATTGTTGTAAATAATAGAAAGTGGAAAAAAAATTCGGTTCGCACTTTTGCGCAAATTAAACGAGCAAGCTTGTCGTAGCGGACAAGCAAGTAGTTGCGGTGCAATTTTCCGGTGTTTTTCGCTTTCTTGAAGCTGGCAAAGTACAACCAATTTCGATTACGGTGTAAAGCTCTCTCGTTTAAACGCAACAGAAATGTGATACTCTTATAAACAAATCCTGGTCAATGTGGTGGTGAGATGAAACACGATAATATGCCCGGAGCTGCGCAAGGTTTCCGTGGACAATGCGTGATTGTTATGGTTGGAATGTGAGTGTTCGAGAGCCTAGCTAAAGTTGATTTTGACTTGTTACAGCCTGCGTCGCCCTGCCCTGCCCTGCCCTGCGTGAAAAATGTACTGAAGGTTGCTCTAAAGAAGCACTACTTGTCGTTACATCGATAATTGTGCTCACCGTCCGTTCCAGCCCAGAGGGCGATGACAACCACGCCTAGACTAATAGAGAGAATGAGCAGAGAGATGAGTACGGCCGCCCGGCTGGTTTCGGCTCCGTGTCTGCAATGTAAACGTTTCGCCTTGCAAGCAACGTCTTTTTTTTTTTCGCTACTACTTGCACGCACGGGAGGCCCCGAATGTACAAAGAACAAGACAACTAGTACAGAGTGCGCACCCGAAGCGGGTGAATTGTGCCACTCTGGACACTCTAAAAACAAATGGTATTCTGACAGCCTCGTTCGCGTGAGTCCCATGCTTGAGTTCCTGTACCACATTGTAACTCTATTTGTAATACATCTCCGCATACAGCAGGCCGTATCGACGGTATATGCATTCACGAGGATACGCTGCTCTGTAAACGCCGTAACCTTTACAAATGAACACACTTGCACGCTTTGGTAAGTAACCGACACTGTCTGGCCTAAACAATGCCTATTAACGCACCTTAAGTACAGATAATTTAGCTCGAATAACGGTAATATGAAAACAGGCATGGCGAGGCCTAAAGTTTGCATCAATCGAAAGAAAAATATTGGCGAGTCAAGAATTTGTAACTACGGCAGCGAGAGTCGATGTGGTAGCGTTACAACATGCAAAATATGACGCCGAATTATGGGCTCACGGATTTCAGTTCTTCCTTTCTTACTTTCCTTCTTTCTTTCTTTCTTTTTCTTTTTTTAAGGCAAACTTGTTACGCATCAATACCATGGTAGCTGAATGACTACAGCACCACATTTGGCTTTAGCGATTTGAGATGTAAACTCGAAGAGCGCATGTTACCTTGTCCTCCGATACCACGCACCCACTCATCAATCTCGGAGGCCGACGCAACAAAAGTCTCCATTACTCAAGGCCGCAATGTTCGCAAAATCGCGGACGTCATCGCAATATTTGTAACGTTGCTAGGTGACTGAGCGCTGTCTGCCGAATATAGACAATACTTACTGCGTTTCAGTCGCTGAAACAAAAGCAGAAATGGGAATAAGGTGTGCGTCATGGCTCACCAGGCAGATGATAATATACCTTGAGAAGTAAGGTTAGTGGACTGGCCGGTGGACCCGGAAACGGTGTGTGAAAGGAACTGCGGAGTCAACCATGGAGTGGACTGTGACAATTGGGAAGAGGGCCTCATCACAGGGATCTGCTTGTCGGGCATGGTTTCAGAACTTCGTGGACTTGATCCGATTCCGCGGCTTCGGTAAGCTTTTGGATTCGCCGTCAATGATGAAGGCAGCGGTTGTGCGGTTGTGCCGGGCAGGGAAGCACAGTAGTTTCAAGTATGCTCTGCCGATATTCTCAATTCTGAAAAACAAATGATAAGTAAAGAAATAAAAAGAACGATATGAAGCGCACGCAATGCATGGTCGGCTACGACTTATCAATAACATCACGACACACTCGAGTCTGCCGCCTGAAAAACTTGGGGAGTTTTGATGTCCCGACTTCTCTGCTTCGTCTCGGCTGCTAAGAAGGAAGCGAAGAAAAAAAAAAGTCATGTACCGCAACTAGGACCCCTGCTTCATCGCTGACTCTGCCATTCGAGAACTTTGCATTTTGAAGTGACGTCAGGCCCACAAAATTCAGGAGGACCTTTGGATCTTGCTTGCAGGCTTGTACTTTGTGTCACACAAAGTTCGTCGAAATAGATGGGCTGTCCTGAATGCAAACAATGCTTAAAAAATCATGCGGATCACATGTACTGTGGAAACCGGTGTAAACGAAGCTTTCCGCGTCCACTCCGCCGTCGGGGCCAACCCTGGCATATAGGTGTATCATGTTACCCATTGCGCGCTTGCTGTCCGCACTGTACCGCCACTGCCTGATGACGTCATCACTTGCGTCAACGAACCAGCATGCGTTACGCCGCTCCTTTCTCCCTCCTCGCCTCTCGCACTTCCTTTCCACATTCCAACCACAACCACCAACACCAACAAATGAATCTGAACCTTCGGGCGCCATGAAGAAAGCTGCAATATTCTTTGCAAAGATTGAGTATCGGCATTGTTGGCACATTTTTGTCATCATTGTGCTAGTGCTTAGCGCAGAAACTTGGACGGACAGAAGTCCGTTTTGCCCCAAGTAGCGTGGTTGTGTGTGTATCGACTTCTGTCCGTTTTGTCGCAAGTTACTGCTCAAAGCGCTAGGAAAGCTATAGTAATTTCCGCAGTAGCCCCAGTAACGCAGAGATGTAACCAGCGCAGTAACACAATCCAAAGAATGTTATCACCATCTCTGGCGAGTGTATGAAAAAGGTCGTTCCTTCCAAAACTTACTCTGCTAAATTTGCTGTTAACCAGGTACGTATCTACCGCGGAGTAATCATTTTTGAGTTCTACGGAACTTTAAAAGTTGCCTGTTGTAGATAACACTATTCTAGTCCTTAAGCTGGATTATTCAGAGTGGCGGACGTTACTTGCACGAGAAATCGTAACAGATATTCGACTAATTAACTGAAATTTACTTGTTAGCTTCTAAAAATATATTTATGGCGCATATTGCAATTTACGAATTGTAGCTAGCCGGTGAGTTTGCAGAGCGCATCCACTGGAAATGAATTTCAGGAATGAAACCACCAAACTCGCCACCAAACTCGCCGTACAGATGCACTGTTGTTGCGCTTTTTTTTTACCAAAATGCTGTTTTATTCATTGAAGCTCAAAAGTAATCAAACCCATGTATTTCATCCCACACGTTGGTTTCCGAAATAACATCTCAAAACTAGTGTCATCCAGGAGATTCATTTCAAGTGAATGCATCTTGCCAACTCACCGGCTACCAAATCGTAAGTCGTAAATTGCTGTAAATTAATTAAGTAAGGCGACGTAAATAAATAATTAAAACGTTAATTAGTGCGTGTTCCTTAATTGCTTGACTATGTGTTTCCATTTCCCGTGCTAGTAATGCCCACTGGTTCTAATTATGCACCTCGAGGACAAGAATTACGCTATCTGCCACAGGAGATTTTCGAAAATTCCGTAAAACTGAAAAAATGATTACCCCGTATGGTCTGCTCGTTGAGATAATACGCGCCACCCGATCATGTAGAGCCATGCCTAGCCCTGTCTCATATGAATAGCAGAATAGATACTCTTCGAAAGACTTGACCAGACTCCTCCGCCATACCCATGGCCGCTATTGGTCTCCCCCGAGGCTAAGGTGACCAGATGTTCAGACTTGGGCGGCTGCTTTTACCGCCGTGGCCACGCTGTCCCACGACTTACGTTTGGGACGAGGTTTTGTCCCGCTTTTGCCTCACCAGACCTCGAGGTGACTGACCCCCCCCCCCCCCCCCCCCCATGATGCCGAATCAGCTGTGCACTTTCTCCGGCGTGGTGGCGCCACCTTATTGAAAAAGAGTCCTGAGGCAGGCGGCAAAGCGAAACACAGCCAGCAGTGAGGCAGCAGTACCTGCGATTTTTTAATGGTTCAGAAAGCTAACCGTTCGCTTGCGCTCACGTGATTGGTAAGAATGGCGCTGCTGCAGACGACAGCGCGATTCTATTCAGTCACGCGAGGGCAACCAAAAGGTTCGCTTTCCAAATCCTTATGTTCGCCCCCCTTCTAGAACGCATGAACAATTACTACTCGTCCGTTTATTTACTAGGACATTCAGTACAGCGTTGGTGTAACAAAATAAAATGAGTTCTGGCATAAATAGGTGCAATACTCAAAGGCGGAAATTTTTTTCACGAAGAAGCTTTAGAAAACTTCATCCAACGTGTTGTGTCCCCAGTTTTGCTTTCAAAGTGTCTGGTCACTAGCGCTACCACACGCTAAATGATGTATGACATTTGGTCAAGTCTGTTGGCACAGATGTACCGCGCAGTGTGCCGCCTCCTCTCTGCTGGTTGAATAAATCACCGAGTTGTTGGTTGGTCCTCGAACAAGCACGTCGTCGTCCTGTCTGCGGCGCGCCGCGCTCCGGCCGGTAGGCCTCGCTCCGTAGGCCTCACGGCCGGCCGCCCCACCGTGCGACTACACAACGCAAAGATGAGCAGCGTTAGTGCGTTAAATATATACAGTTGCCAATAAATTAGAGATACTCTGTGTGACAGAGATTGCAAGAAAGAGGAAGTCTCTATTGTGGCGTTAACAAGTGAAACGAATAGCTTCCGAACCGATCTTTAACTTCATGATGTCTGATTTCATGTGAGGGTTAAAAACGACACAGGTAGTGTCTTAAAACCGGACGCACTATGCATCCTTATAAGTGCGTGCCATTTCGTAGCCCTACGAGCTGAACGGAGCCTACGTTCCGGGATGTGATGCGTACTCTGTATTATCAGAGATGGGTTGATAAGCAACTGTCGTTTAAGAAACAGGTAGGAGTTGTTTTGACGATAGGCTTAGCTGCGCCAGTGGGCCGCCAACAGGGCCTACCCAAGTAGGGTTACGATAAAGGGACTTGCCCAAGGAGGCGCGGAGGCGGACACCGACGTTTCCCGGAAGACGGCAGCCGAACTTCTGCGCGGACAGGGTGTGACGGCAGGGTACCAGGTGGTAACTGAGGGGACCAGGAGGTATACAGGGCGGGGCTGCACGCAGAAGCGAAGACCCACCGAGCTGGCTGACCGTTACCGCCGAGTTACCAAGCAGAACGTTTTCGCGCGTGGGTTGGCAGGCGCTCGCTCGTGCCAACGGAAAATGCCGTGTTGGTTTGTTGAACCAAGGTGAAATGGACGGCAACCCAATGTGGAAGCAGGAATAGGGATTACTTCCTAGTGGGGTCAACAATAAAAAAACATATGTTTTTGCCAGCATAAAATGTAACGAAATGTTATTGTTCGTAAGCTTGTGGGTGGTACCCCCTATGGGAGGCTAGCAAATACAGTTTGATTTTTGACAGCGAGTTTTGAGAATCAAACAAAATAAATAAAGTATAGCAATAATGAAAAGTATGCAGCATGAAAAGGCTTATTTGTCTGTTATAACAGATTAAATGAAAATTTTAAAAAATTGTCGGAAAGCTTGGTTTAGAAAGTTTGTCTAGTAATCTCCTTGAAAATGCTTGGTTTTTCTTTCAGAAAAAAAAAAGAATTGTGTAAGAGATCGGTAAATTGGAAAGAAAACTTTTCAGGATATTTGTCGGTCAAGCCAGATCTACCAGGTATATCTGATGAGATGTGCTACAATGGGACACTTCATGGCTGGTTCTACTGGTTAATGCTACGAGTCGTGTGGGCACTATGGCGTTAGACTGTCGTCAGTATTGGTCAACGTTACAAACGACAATAAACTCCCTTGCAGATTATTCATATCGTGCGCTCGTATCAGCATAGGGCCACTAAGTCACCAACTGAGATCACGCTATCACCTTTTCGGTCCAAATTTGACTGTAGTTCTCCGGGAATGGTCAAATTTACGTGGCCAGACAGCCGCCCAAGTAAGGAGGGGGGAAACCCCAAATGAAGCTCCGCGGTAATATCCTCGACGGCAGAACTGACCTTCCTCTGGCTCAATCCGAGAGTACCGGCACATTTTTCAAGTTGGCCCACCCCTACAAGCCTTCCTTTCTTCTTTCTCTGGTTTTACGTGCAAAAACCAGTTCTGATTATGAGGCACGCCGTCGTTGAGGGCTCCGGATTAATTTTGACCACCTGAGGTTCTTCAACGTGCACTACAACGCAAGCACACGGGCGTTTTTGCATTTCGCCTCCACCGAAATGCGGCCGCCGCGGCCGGGATTCGATCCCGCGATCTCGTGCTCAGCAGCGCAACGCCTTAGCTGACTGAGCCACCTCAGCGGGTTACAAGCCTCTCAATGCATTTTCTAAGGAGCCCTATGTATCCCTATTGGTATTCTGTTTATTTTATTTTTCTTGGTTTAAATTGTTCCTCATCGCTTATCAAGCTACCAATAATCTACATTCACACTATTATAACAATTAAATGCCCAAGCTTTGCAAATTACACATTTTCGTGCAGACGCAAGGCATTACACTTCTCGCGTCACGAAGCTGGGTTACTCGCCAAAGAATGCCTACGCATTCAATGTGCTTAGGTATCCTCGGGTTTTCCCTCGCCTCATTCAAGCCGCAGCAACAGTATGCCGCAGCGCCCGAAAGCCTCCTCGACTCATGAACAGCTCTCGGGTGAACGCCCGCGGTGAAGCAGCCAATAGAGTACCACGGTGAGGAGGAGCCGGCCGCGCCCACCGCTGAACTTACGCTTGCCTTCTCTCTGTGCAACTGAGGTTATACACTTCTGAATACGCGGAAAGCTTTCAGCGCTACACAAAGTTGACGTTCGATTAAAGAGAGCAGCCTCTACTCGCCAAGAATGGCTCGATTTATGCAGAAATCGCATGGAGGAGGGGGGGGGGGGTGGCGAACTAAGAAACAATGATGGAGGTCAGCAAGAACCACGCCGCGTCAGTCGCACCCGGCGCGAGTCCACGATTATTTAGAACGCACGCCTTGTTTTTGGCACACTGTCGAGTACTTAGAAAGTATAGCGACGCTGGCAAATGAGCTCAGAGCAGTGTCCTGGAAGAAATGCCTGCTTATATGCCATTAGATGTGAAACAAAAACAGACCGCCCCCTTGAACATGTCAAAGTATTTCGCTTTTACATTATAGTCATAAATGTAATAGCATACTATACCTGCATGCATGCATGGTATGCATGCAGGTTTAAGATAAATTTGGATTATACTTTACACGAATAAAAGAAACGTTCCAGAACAAAAATTCTATTTTGGAAATTCGGGATTTTATTTAGAACAAAAGCTGACCTTGCATCGCAGCGTGCGATGTCGTTGCGAACCGCCTTACACGTGTGCAGCTAAAGTCAAGCTGTATTTAGATGTTACGAGCAGACAGCTGTAGGCTAGTATTCGAAAAATCGACTCAACACAATTTCATAAATTAGCCTCGTGTTTGGCTTAATCCTAAATTGAAGAACAACCTCGTAAACACCATTCAAATGTAATTTCACTTATGAAAGCCTCAATCACTGTAGACAATAGTTGACGTCACAGGCCTTTCCGTTCGCTTCGCATAGGCGGTAGCTTGCTAAAACCACATGTAGCAAGAACGTGCACTATTATTGCTTATGCATATGCATCTGGACTTCGCGTGGGCCTTCTTTCGGTATCGTGTAGAAGAAAGGAGCCGTGACTCGATAACGCAATGGTCACATGCCTTGATGGCAGTGTTTACGGAGCGTGCACGACGCACTCTGCGCTAAATTTAGCCGCTCGCTCGGCGTCCAGAGAGGCACAGCTGGCAGAACGTTTGTCGATCCCAGCGGGAGTAGTCGAGTGAGTGAGTGAGTGAGTGAGTGAGTGAGTGAGTGAGTGAGTGAGTGAGTGAGTGAGTGAGTGAGTGAGTGAGTGAGTGAGTGAGTGAGTGAGTGAGTGAGTGAGTGAGTGGGTGTGAGTGAGTGAGTGAGGGAGTGTGAGTGAGTGAGTGAGTGAGTGAGTGAGTGAGTGAGTGAGTGAGTGAGTGAGTGAGTGAGTGAGTGAGTGAGTGAGTGAGTGAGTGATATAACTTTATTGGGGGTCGGGCGAGGACGCGAATCCGTCGCGCAACCGGCTATAGTCCCACGTCGGGACCGGCAGGTCTAGCCCACCGGCCCGGTCGAGAGCCGCACACTCAGCCGCAGCAGTTACATTCCGTCAAACTAAAACCTCTGCTCATATGCAGTTATGAAACTTAATCTGTGCAGCAGAATTTTAACGGTTGTTCGGTTATGCCGCCGCCTCATTCAGTACGTAGGATCCAGAAATGGCGTCAAGAAACTCGGGTAGCACGACCGAGGGATGCCGATTCGCGCCCGCCACCTTTGGGTTACGGCGGGCGCACTACAAAAAATTCGTCAGATGTCAACTCACAATGACTCTCGATGGTAATGTGTTTATATAGCATTGAATGAATATATAGCGACACAACGTGTCACCACCGTCGAATCGAGTCACGCATGAGGCGTTTATCACAGCGGGACTGCCTTTTTTCCCGCTTCCCTAAGAACACTTGGCGCCATCTAGTGGCACCGCCGAGAAGTTTGCGCTTAGCCTCCGAGACTAGAAGCGTGGCGAACGCCGAGAATCAATCCCTCGCTTGCCGCGCACCCAGTGTCACGTACACAGGTGACAGAAATTGGCGAGAAGTTCATTGAAGAGCGGCACATACTCAGTGCATTCACGGCTCAGCTCGCTAAAGCGTTGTCGTAAAAGACGTTCATTGAAAAGCGGCACGTACCTCGTGCATCTGTGGCGCAGCGTGCTAAAGCATCGGGTTGCTGGCCTTGAGGAATCAGTGAGGCGCATAGTTTCGATTCCGCCCGGCATCGCAGAAATTTAAACGATTGTTGTTGTGATGCTGCACATACCGAGGGAACCCAAGCTGGCGTGAAAGGGGTTCACTGCAGTACCACCACAGACAAATTGGCACATACTCTGCAGTGCTCCCAAGTCGGCGTCAAAAGGTTTCATTGCACAGTGAGCCATGTAGGCGGGAAAGAGATTCGATACAAACATACAAAACCACAGACAGACAGACAGGCAGACAGACAGGCAGACAGACAGACAGACAGACAGACAGACAGACAGACAGACAGACCAGACAGACCAGACAGACCAGACAGACAGACAGACAGACAGACAGACAGACCAGACAGACAGACAGACCAGACAGACCAGACAGACAGACAGACAGACAGACAGACAGACAGACCAGACGGAACAGACAGACAGACAGACAGACAGACAGACAGACAGACAGACAGACCAGACAGACAGACAGACCGACAGACAGACAGACCCAGACGGACGGACAGACAGACCAGACGGACGGACGGACGGACGGACCGGACGGACGGACGGACGGACGGTTAGCCCCTGGAAAGTCCATGAAGTACCCTAAGAATGCAAACGCAATTAAGTAATCCCCAACGCCCCATTGTGGGTATGTGCCACATTCGAATATTCAAGATGACAACAGCATGCCGTTAGCTTGGAAGCAAAGGGGTGGCATTGGGGCACCCTAAACAGTAGCAGTGGTGGAGGATTGTTTCCTTTTGTTCGCCGTAGGACGAGGATGAGGCGATGACCAGGTGACCACAGCGTGACGTAAAAGATGGGGCGGACGGACAGACGAACCAATCAACCTTAGTTTTATCGAGCTCATACTTATGTCGCAGTATGCCGTGGTCTGCAACAAGAACTTACCGGGACACTGTCGAGTCTTGATGCTTTCCTGCCGGACTTTGAAAAGTGGACTGGCTCGTCGTAAGCCTCAGCATCGAAGTTCACGGAGTAAAGAAAGACAGTCGAACGTTCAAAATGTACAAAAGTACTCCCGGGTTTGTTTATTCCCCGACGCCGTGCGATTCTCCGGAAAGGAGAAGGGCGTAGGCGAAAAAACGGCGGTTCAACCGCAATTCGGTGTACCCCTCAAGTCCTGGCAGACCCACTTCAGGACGTTGAAAGCGTCGGAGCCGCATTTTTTGCGGATGTCCCCGAGGTGGACGTTAAAGAGCATCAATGCCGTTCGACGACGCATCCGGCCGTAACTCCTGCGCGCCTGGTGCATCTGCGTGAAGAGAGCGCATCACTCGGTTTGAGTTAAGCGTTTGCCACAAAAGAGCGTTGAATTGGGTGCATGCGTAGTACATTTTTCATGGAAGTAACTGGCTGCTAAACGTTTAACGCTACATTTGGACGGCGCTTCTCCGATGGGAATATGTTCCCTTGGCGGAACACGGAGTCCTGCATCGGATCGCGCAGTGTTCTTTTGGATCCGAGGTTCCTATTGGGTTCAGTGCACTTTATTGAATATTTTTTTTTGTCATTAAGGTTTACCAGCACATCAGCTCGGCAAATCGAGGATGAGCAGGCCAAAGGCGTCACAAACACCACGACGTGGTGATGTTTCTATGTAATCGATGATGTAAGCGAAGCTTTGTATGCTGTTTGCTTTGATTGACGATAATTAGTGGTGACGTTGGAGGCGAATGTGTAATTTCGTCAGCGTTTAGTTCAATACGAGAGTGGTGAGTTGATGTTAAACGCTACCTTGCGTGCGCCACTGCTGTTTGTCTGCGTAGTCCACAGCACACACAGGGAGCTAGACGTGTTTGCTTGAGGCGTTGTTGTGCGTCATCGTTCATAATCTCCGAGAGTTGCGCGTTATAATTGCTTCACATGCCACATCGCATCGTGGCAGAAGTCTTTAATTGAACTTTAATTGAAATATGGGGATGTACGTAGTCAAATTGCATATTATAAAATTGTATGGATACATTGCATACATATACATTCGCGGTCCGCACCAGCTTTCGCTGCGGAGCAAAGATGCTCCTGTTCCGCGCGCGGGTCTCCTGGAACGCGGTGTCGGTGTTGCAATCGCCCAGCTTCGCTGTTTCAAGTGAATGCTTTGGAGCCATTTTGTTGGCGCGTGTTTACGTGCTCCGTCTACATAGGTGACCAGCACGCTGTTGAGACGCCAGCTCTAAGCGCTCACTTCAAGATATGAACGATTGTAATGTTTACACAATCACAGCTCAGACCGTGACCTCCACAGCCCAGCACCTGCATTTTTGTCGCATAGGAAATCAAGCACCAGCACGTGCTATACGCACAAACTACGCATCCCTGCGCGCGGCAGCGCCGGCCGGGATGCGTAGCAAGCCTACGTGCAAGCGCTCTGTTTTAGGGTGATGACCACACCAAAAATTTGACCGCTATTTGCCGCCAACTTTGGTGAGTAGCCGTTTCGATTCCCAATCTCGATATAGAAGTCGCGGCGCATTCCTGCTTTTTTTTTCTTTTCGCGCTCTTATGTACCCATGTTGGCAAGCGATGTTAAATTGCTTTAATTTAGTTTTGCCCCAATGCGCACACGAGATACGCATACATGTAAATTATACAAGTTGCATTTTCCTTTTCCTTTAACACATCAAACGTTTTTTTCCCATTGCATGTCGGGCGACACATATAAAGCAACGAGTTATAAGGAATGGTGGCGTGCTCGTGGTAATATTATCTCACGCCAAGAATGTGAACTGCATTAAGCATCGTCGATGCCTTCCACTTGTATGTAATACATGAAGGGTGTTTTTCGAAGTGTGCTGTATTAAACACTGTCTCACTAGCCTGTTTAACTAAAACGTAGACGGGCCGTGTACTGCGCTCGGACACACTATATGTCTCTAGCTGCTGAGGCCAAAGTTTGTTTTAAAGAAATGCTGGTTTTCCCGTAATAGAGAGCAGATGTAAGCATGAAATGGCTACCACATGGGGTCTTTTGCTGCCTGTGGTGACGCCGCCTTCAACCGATTGTCTTCTTCCAACAGTGCAGCGCGCTCAGCGTCTGTCGCTACTTTTTCTTCCTGTCGCGTCGAAGTGGTCGGCTGCTAGTGTGTGGCCAACCCACAGACCACTGGTGTTGAAAAGAGCACAGGCAACCCTTTTTCAGGGCCAAATGATGACAATCAAGTGAATGGTACCCTTTACCTGCCTTTTGAACGTCGCTATTGGAAATTACAAATAAAACTTCAACGTACTAGAAGTTACAACTTGAGTGATGTTGTCAACAAACATTAGGAAGAAATCGGAAGCAATATTTTTGTAACTTGTTCGGGAAGTAACTATAGCGTATGTAATGTGGTGCTGTACAAAGGGTTGGGAGCCAGAGACCGCATTTTCTGAAGTTATGACTGGTTGCCCGAATGTTCTCGTTTGAGGGCCGGATAACGGCTCTTGCTTTTGGCTCAAGGTCACTCAGAAGTAGCCGACAACGGGAGCTAAAAGCATTTCATGCTTAAAAAAGTGAATTAGGGAAAAAGGGTTGCGGGAAACGTGGTCCGTGGGCTGGTCTTTCCCCATTTTGATTCTCACATCTTATAATTTGTCGGAATGTTTAACCCGCCAATTTAACCGGCCGTTGGCGGCAAGTACCCTTAAAAACGATGTCACCACCCTAAAACAGCGCCTGCATGTATAGGCTCCCTAGAGATGGCGCAGGCGAGCGCCTTCTGGCGGTGTTGCAAGAAACCCAGCGGCACCCGCGGCAAGACCATCACTATACAGAGCCCGGAAAGTCGGGAGAAGAGGCAAAGATAGCTTCGCTTTAAAAGTTCACCGACGATTACGATACTCCGATTACGATTACGATACGTCGCAAACGGAGCGAAGTTAATCGTGAGATCACAAGAGGCAGCGCGTGGGTGCCGCGTCGGCGCGATTCACAGCAGCCGCCGCAGACAGACCTCCGCTCATGAAGTGCTTTGTTTCTATCTATGGTATCAGTGGACGCGCTCGCCGCATGCCTTATCGTTGGCGTCATGGGTGAACGGACGAGGACGCGCGCTACTCTGGTGCAATCTTGTTGCCATCGTCGTCTCAGAGCCCGTCTTGCGAGGCACTCCGCTTTCCTCTTCCCCCTTTCGCCATGCTCTCCTCCTCATTTTTCCGCTACACCCTCCTCCGCTTTCGTCCCCGCGCTCTCATCGCTATCGCCGTCTTTCATCCCCCGCTTCGCTCCGCGTTCGCTCTTTCAACCTACGCTGTGCTCGTTCGCTTGGTTGCGCCGAGGGACGCCGACGCTCAACGCAGAAACGGACGCTTAAGCTCTTTAAAAAGAATGGAACTGGGCAGAGCATGTAATGCGTAGGGTAGATACTGGTGCACTACTAAAGCTACAGATGGGTACCAAGGGAAGGGAAGTGCGGTCGAAGACGACAGAAAATGGTGGCGTGGTGAAATTAGAACCTTTCCAGGTGCAAGTCTGAATCAGCTAGCGCAAGGCAGGGTTAATTGAAGATCGCTGGGAGAGGCATTCATCCTGCAGATGACATAAATTTAGGCTGATGATGATGATGGTGAAACCAATAACAGCTGACTTAGGCACAGCAATCTGTACCTCGTCGTGGGCCGGCAACGTTAGTGCCGAAGTTTCACCGTAAAGCGCCCCGACATAACGTTTTCAGAGTTACAATGTAAAAGTTGTTATCTCTATTTAAACCGCGAATAAGATGCTCAATTATATCACTAATAATATCTTAATCTTTCCTTTCCTATTAAAATGATATGACGTGTCCTGGGTGGTTGTCAGTCTCTTTAAATGGTAGTGTCGTTACCCTTCTTTCGTTTCTGGCCGTCCGTTCTGGCGCACAAATCCTACCTTCATTCTTAGGACAAAATTATCAAACATCACAGAAGCTTGATCTTCCAACATAACTGAACTTAGGTGTACTTCTTTGCATTGTTCGTTTATGATCTTCCCAATTAAATTTGGAGCAGAGAAAACGTGGGTCACAACCAGGCGCAGCGTATAGTCGCACTGACCTTCTCCCGTGCACTGGTGAAGTACTCCGCAAAGGCGACGTGGTTCCTGCTGTTGTTGCGGACGAAGGTCCCGAATATCATGTACGGTTTATCCACATACTGCGTGGCCGTGTCTATGTATCTCCGTTCGCCACAAATCTGTAACAAAGACCAGCCTATGTAGACATCTTTGGAAGCTATTGGTCGTTTACAGAGTCCATCTCTGTAGACAAACTATATACAGGGTGTTTCACGCAACTTGAGCCATAAGTGTACCCACTGCGGTTATGAGGGGTACTTCTAACAACTCTGCGCTGAAGCTTCAGCATTCATTACACAGTTAACAGCAGAGGTTAACACCTAAGGAGCGCTGAACTGTAAATGCGAGGGACGCGATAAGCACTCGCGGTGGCATCTCCGATCGCTTATCACGAGGGAATAGTGTCCGAGATCCGAAAATGCCCAAGCGGGCATAATCATTGCTATAACAACAACGACGAACTCAAAATGAAGACGAAGTATATATATATGGGTGTATGCTCCGCATGACTCGGCATTCTTGCGATTTGAAGTGCGAATACTGCTGAGCTTCGGCTCGGCAAAGTTAGGTGCGTAACGTTCAGACGAACCCTCAAGCCTGGGTCATAGTCGTTTTATTGAGATACCAACGGATCTTTCCAGAAATGCGTGCGCGACGTCAGCGGCGGCCGCATGGCAGAGGCGCTTGCGGCCTCCGCTGATGTTGCGTGCGCATTTCCCAAGAGGTCCTCCTGGCGAATCGGTCGGTGTCGTCGTCGGCGCTGGTGTGCTGGTCCATATGGATTTTTCGATGTGCCGTAAATTCGTAAGAATTTTAGCGGTTTAATAGCGCAAAGAACAGCCATAAGACATTTCTTTCGCAGTGTATGCATTTTATCCTAAAACCATTAAAAAATGCAAACAAAATTTGGGCTCACAGTCTCAAAGTCACGCACGTTCACTGATAACGGCACCAGTGCTCTTTAGGGATCTGATCTTTACTGAGCATTGATTAATGCCGACGGTATCCCGTCGATCCCATCGGCTTTCAAGTACGACGCCTGCAAAGCTACTGGACGCGTTCATGTCAACTTTCTGTGGCTATGAAGGGAAAGGTACGGCCGCGTGGCAGCTGCGCATGTGTTAACGCGCCAAGTGGTCCGGCAACGTTTGGCAGTGCTTTTGGTTGCTCGGAACAGACGCTGAATCGACGCAGCTTCCACGTTCGACGGTTTCGCGTTGACCCAGACGCAGAAGGGAAAAAACGCGAAATAAGTAAACTCTTAACACCCAGTGGTGTGTTCTGTCTTATTGAACTGTTGCTAATAAGGTGTTTATCTTTTCTCTTCCCCAGCCTAAACTAACGTGGAATAGAACTCGGGACTCTTTTCAGCAGCGCTCTCATTTGTCGCGCTTTGCCTCTGTAGCTTTCCCTTCGTATAGCCGCAGAAAGTTGGCGCTGGTCCTTCTGCCTAGAAGTTGCCTTGCGTGCTGTTTCGAGCCGTGTCACACACGCATGTATAGTTACAACACCGTCAGAGGAATTCAAGCGCAAAGCTAAACCTTGCTAGCGCTGTGAATGATTCGCCTTTCGGCGCTACTGTGAACTTATTATTGCGATAGCAACAGGAAGTTTTCGCAGAGCGTTTACGGTTCGCTCCGCTCTGACCGGTGTATCCTAGCAATTCGCACACAACTGCTCAGCGGAACGCTAGCGGGAACACTAATGCGCCTGCGCACTACGCTCATATACCGGCAGCGGAACGTATAACACTGCCATCGTTCCGCTAGGAAGCCGAATATGCGGAGCATTAGGATGCTTCTTTATTGCGATAGCAATTATATTGTGACGCAGCATTAACAAGACCTAACAAGACCCCGAAGACGCAGCGGACCGATCACACTCAAGGTACTGATTAATCTCAAGATGACTCCCCGCAAGCGATGAAGACGAAGAAGCCGATATGATGCTGAACACGTTGTTACGTTCGGCGACCAGCGGGGGCAGCGAACTTGGAGTATCTCCTGATTGCCTGTGACGAATCGCTTCGGGAGGCTGAAAACGTCCCACGGGAAAGATCAGCGGCGACAGCATGCCTAGACACCTTTCAAAGAAAACGTGGTTACTAGCTGTCACCCGGGCGCCGACCACGACGCTAGAAAGAAAAAAAAAGCAATAAACTCTTGGAAAAGGACCGCTTCTACGACGCTTTCTCACGGCCGCTCGGCAGACCCGCTTGCAGCCAAGGCCGTTCTCCAGACAAACCTGTCGATGGGTGGCCCAACCCGGGAACTCAGACGCACCAGATCGAGTCGAGTGCGAAGCTGCCTGTCTACGAGCGTCCCATCCTTTCTGTGGGGAAGTGAGCAGTGCGTGCCCGAGGGCACTTCTCCGAATGTGTTCAGGGAACAATGGCACCGGGGGATTATGCGCAGCCTCGCCCTCGAGGCGGTGGCTCTCGACGCTCCGATTGGAGGAAGGTGGGACCGCAGCTTTCCCTGACCCAGGAGCTTAGGGGGGGCCAGAGGACTTTTAAGGGGACTTCTGCGGCTCTCTGGTGTGCTTCGATCCAGTAGTGCTAGACTGATGAGACGTTAACGTTCTCAACTTCTCATGTAAATATTGTAAATAAACCCAGTACTCTTCGTTCTCGATGAGAATCTGTTCCTCCCTTCAACGACGTCTTCAGCGTGGATGAGGCAGGACGACGGCATGGGCCAGCTACCCCTTGGGATATGCCCGACCTCGTACTCTCCACGAAAGAAACAACCTTCGATCTCGTCAACTCTGGTCGGACGACGGCGTGGGCCCGCTTAGCCTCCGTGTGACGCCCCGGTCGCCGAGGCCAGCTACCTGTTACGAGACGCACCGGTGACGTAGGCTAGAGAGCGACCCCCAGTTTGACGTCAGACTCCGAGACCACGATTCCCAGCTCCTACAATGTGCAGCCAACGAAGAAGTGACTAAGAAATGCCCACAATATGGACACTCCAAGAGAACATGGCGATGGCGGCATCGCCATCGCCTTGGAGTCGCCGTCGCCGTGATGTTCCGCATGTATTTAGGTAGATGCATAGTACATGCCGTGGCATGCTCTTGGCATGCTGTATATGCGGATTATATAGCCACACTATTGTATAGCTAAAGTAGCTCATACAGGTCTTAAAATCTTGACAAAATTAGTCAGAATTTTTAAAATGGCAGCCTAGGAACAAATATCACGCAAAGAAACACCGACAGCGCATGCCTTTTATCTCAAATACTCACAGGCTGTTAAATAATTTCCGGACCAATATTAGAGCTCTAACCTTAAAGTTATGTAATTTTACTGGCGCGGGCTCCGTACGGGCAGCGTAGCGGCGCCTGTGCGCAGCCATGCTACACGGCGTGGCAAAGCTTTTAAGGGTGACGGAAATTTTGACGCACCCGTGTATATCGCGTGCGCGTATAGTTAGGACAACGTTCCAGAAGTGTACGCCGACACCGAATTTTCTGCGACACGGGGCCCTTAACGCTATCGCGTGAAAAGCACTCTAGCTTGTAGCGCGCAGCAAGGAACGCACTTTGCGACGAGGTGGAGCGAGGGCAACTCACCGCATCACGGCTCGTCAACGCGAAGCCCGAGCACCTGGCGTAAAGGCATTGCCCCAGGCTGTACTCGTCCTTCTTCAGCTTGTAGATCAACGTCCCCATCTCGAGAGACAGGCCAACCAACGTTTTCGTGTTGGTATATGTCGTGTTGGCTCGCACGAAATGCCAGTGGCTCTCCTGCACAGTTGTGCGCACATTAGAAAAAAAGGTTGCGCCGAAGATTGTGCTGGGCGTGAAGGTTTATTAAATGCATAGTAGTCTAGTGTTGGGTTGTTTTGTGCGTTAGGATTACCGAATGGCGTCGATTACCAATACAACATCAGTTACCGCTTGGCTGTCACACGGGCAGTGCCTGTTTCCCAAGAGCATTTCATAAATATTACCTTATGACTACGGCTAAAAAAAGTCAAGAGACACTTTCTTTTCTTTTTTTTTTCTTTCTTCTATAATTCAGGGTAAGGGCGCAGAGCACAGCTGCACAACGGTTGGTTGGGTCATAGCTGACGGTACGCACCAGGCTTGGGAACCTTGCCATGGAGGTGCCAAGGACATTTGGCGGCGCGGCGTAACAGTTCTCTTCGTCCTCCATCGAACCTACCGATGATATGGCAATGACCGCGTCGACCTTGAACGTACTGCAGAGCAAGAGCGGACGCATATGACACCGATTCAACCACAACACGGACTCAGAGATCGGCAGGTGCGCACCGCTCGATCACGGTGGGTTATGAACCACATAGTCAAGCTGCACGTTTCTAAACAAAGGGGGCGCGGCTCTCAATATAACAGTGTGTGTACATTGGAAGCATGCCAAGCAGCCACACGTACAGCTTCATTGCAGTTTTCTTCGATAACAATGGTGGATTGGTTGATTGATTGATTGATTGATTGATTGACTGATTGCAAGAAATGTCACAGCGAAGAGCTCTGTAACTTAGGCTGTTTGTGGTTGTTTACCGTGCATGAAAATACTGACGTGCGCTACTCTGTTTGCATTGAAACATCGCTAAAGCCTCGGACCGAACCCTCTACATCGCGAGCCCTCGATATCGCAGCAGCAGCACGCCATACTGACTAAGCCACTGAGCCGGGTAAGTTCACTCCTGATCGCTCAATTAGTGTGCCGATTCATCAGCAGGAAATGTGTGAAAGAAAGTTTGCCTTCGAAAAATAATCGTTTTTCATCCAAGAAAAAGGGAGGGGGGCCTGAGGGGGGGACATGAAACATACGTATTAGTTATATGTTTTTTTTTTGCACTACTATTTTCATTCTCATAAAATGTTAAGCATCTTCGGCACTGGCTCCGAGATCCACACTGACACAATCTGTCACATTGACGTCATGGGTGCCCTAGTTGAGGCTGCAATCCAGAAGAAGATCAGATGTTTGACCTCATTAAAAAGGCCAAGTTTGCGAAATATAATTTCAGTATTTAGCCTGGCGAAATCAGTTCAGTGGTAGCGAGAGCAATTTTGAGCTGTCGTAAGCATTATGACAAGGCTGAGCTACAAGGTCAGTTCTGTCTCGATCGCAGAAAAAAACTGCAGTCAATCCGGGACGTCAGGCTGCACAATTTAGCTGTTGTCGTGTTTTGAGACGTAGTTCAGTTATTATATTGCATCATTCACACATTGGTCGCACTACTATCTATTGATGAGCCCCGCGAAATTCGTTTGTTACAGTTGCGCCGGGAACGATCAGCAGAATGTCGACACTTACTTGACGATTTCCTCGACTAAATCGTTGTACTGGCTCATAAAATACAATTTGCTGTAATCGCGTGATCCAACCGCGATGATGGTCCTTCTTTCTGGATCATCGCCCTGGAAGCCCTTGAGAGCCTGTTGAATCGAGAGAAGCCGTGAGATCCCACACTAGCTTTAGAAGAAAAAAAAAAACGATTCCTCGTCGATTACGATACTCCGTAATGCGACATTGGAACGCAGCTCTGTAAGTGTTTTCATTTTGCGAAATATTGGCTGGCGCGGACAATCTTTCTCGTGCGGCACGTTGTAAACGGAGCGAAGTGTGGCGCGTCTGCCTCGCTAATCGGGAGAACGCGAGAGCAAGCGCGTGGGGCCAGCGCGTGAGTGACACGCGGGCGCGATTCAAGCTGCCGCTGCCGACAGACCTACCAGAAGACGCGCGCTACTCTAGCGCCATCTCGTAGCAGTCGTCGCCGCACAACGCTTTTCTTCTCACGCTTTTGCCATACCCTCCTCCTCCGCTTTCCGGCTCATGGTTGCGCTCCACCCTCCTTTTCGCTTTCCTCCTCGCGTCTTTCAACACCGCTGCGCTCCGCGTTCGCTTTCACCTTTCCCTGTGCTCGTTTGCTCGGTTACACCGCCGACGCCCGTCGCAGGAACGGGCGCCTAAGAGCCGCGCTCTAAAAATTACGCCAGACTTAGCGCACTTGTTGAAACAAAGGTTACGCGAAGCTTGCGACGTTGATTTTAAACTCTGAATTGAATTCTGGTGTTTTACGTGCCAAAACCGCAATTTGGTTATGAGGCACGCTGTAGTGGAGGACTCCGGATAAATTTTGACCACCAGGTGATGTTTAACATGAACCCAAAGCACGGGACACGGGAGGTTTAGCATTTCGCCCACGTCGAAATGCGGCCGCCGCGACCGCGATTTGATCCCGCGACCTCGTGATTAGCAGCGCAATACCATAGCCACTAAGCCACGACGACGGGTGATTTCAAACTTTAAATCGAATGATATATATGTAAAGACGCACACTGTGCGCGCAATTTCATTTTATTTCCAAGTCCGGCACAAGGGGGAACTGCTCGCTTTGGTCCTTGACCAACCACAGAAGTTTTGCGTTATTTCGTTTCACGCTAACGGGCCTGTTCGTGTTCTGCGCCAAGTTTTGCAGGCAGCATATTGAATGCGTGCCTACTTGGCCAGACGTGGATACGTCTTCCATGCAACCCACGTGAGTGACGCGATGGCGGTTTACACGGCAACCGGGATCTGCCAACATCACTCGGCGTGAATAGATAGTGTCTTGCAATTATTATTGAGCATGGAATTGGTTTTGGTAAACAATGAACGAAAGGAATACGAGGAAATGGAGGTATCATGCCCAGACGCATCAGATGAATCGAATACATGCGATGGGCAAAGCGGTAAACGAGGCGAGGGACCGTTGTCAAAGACTGAAATCGGAACTATACTCGGGCGCCTACTTTATTCTGTGGCAATGAGGGAAAAGATACGGAGGCGAAGCGAACGTGTGACAGCGCTCCCGCAAGTAGTTTCACGGTCTCTTTCACTGATTCGAGTTTGTTTAAGCTGGGAAACAAAAAAAGCATCAACCACCTTACTCAATACAGCACTCGCGATACAAAAAAAAAAAAAAAGAAACGTGAAATCAGGCTTATATACCGTAAAATACCCACTCAGCGTTACATTGTAGTTTACCCGTCGCAGTGGCTCAGTGGCTAAGGCGTTGCGCTGCTGAGCACGAGGTCGCGGGATCGAATGTCGGCCGCGGCAGCCGCATTTCAATGAAGGCCCAATCCAAAAACGCCCGTGTGCTTGCGTTGTAGTGCACGTTAAAGAACCCCAGGTGGTAAAATTAATCCGGAGCCCTCCACTACGGCGAGCCTCATAATCAGAACTGGTTTTGGCACGTGAAACCCCAGAAAGCAGCACAATTGACATCACTTCCGGTAATTACTACGGCCATAACTTCCGGTGTATAGGACAGAGAAGACCACTTTCACTGAGTGATGCACACGCATGACCTTGCGGCTGTAGTGAGCCTCTGTTAAATTTAACTGCTGTCATGACTCCTTATGAGAGGTAAAGCGAAAATGCTGTCAGATGTATTGCGTCTCGTTTATTTTCACTGGTGGCCGCAGCAGGGAAAGAAATTCACGCGGAAACCATCTTACGTGAATGTAGGTGCTAATGTGATTAGCATTGGAGCAATCTGGCGACACACCGTACTGCCACCGCGGAGACGCGTCATGTTTGAGGACTGTATGTGCAGCGGGGTTCCTCTCGCACATTGACACGTTGCGTCATCTAGCGGTGTCGCTGCAATGTCCGCGCGTGGTGCGCGTGTGAATATTTATTCAGATACGATTGTCTGAATGCACATGACCCCGATTTCGATTCCACACAGCGCCGAAAACGTTTAGGGCTGCGTTGGCCATAGCCAACGCAGCCCTGGCGCACGGCGACATGGCGACGGCAGTGTGTCGCCTACAAAGCGACGACAATGGATTGTACGAAGGAATGCCTTCGATAGAACGACAAACGCGGTATGATGCCGGCAGGCGGCATGACGACAATGAGAGGGCGGAAAGTGCATGACGACGATGACGTCACGACGACCGTGTGACGACAGCCCGATGGCAAAGCTGGAATGACGACGATGACATGACAACCGACGCATGATAGCGACTGTCCGACGACGATGCAACGAATACGACGGCATGACAATGGCGCATAATCACGATTGAATGACAACATCACGATTACGATAGAATTGTTAAGAAGTAATGACGTGAATGAATCCACGAAGCCGTATAGGACGACTGACAGCACGACGGCAATGGTATGACGACGACTCTGGGGACGACGAGGGCTTGACGAAAAAGTCGGATAACAAAGCTTGAATCGCTAAAATGGTACGACCGGCCGCTACGGCATCAAGACGGTACGACACTGAATGCATCGCGACGATTAGGACGATGACGCAATGAGAAGGGCGTAACAAAGGTGTGGGGACACTTCGGAATGTCAACGAGTGTATGGCAGAAAATGACGTATGACGACTGTATCACGAAACCCTGTATGATGACGATGGCGTGACCACAACGGCGTGACGAGAGTAGGATGACAAAGCTGGAATGACCATGATGCAACGACCACTATGGCATCACGGCGATAAGCACATGATACCAGTAGCTTAAGATATTAAAAAAACTTCCACCACTAGGTCGGGTAGAAGGCGTGTCGATGACGACATGACGAGAGTCAGGTCACAAAGCTGGAATGACAACGGTGGAGGCACAACGAAGTCATCACGGCTACGAACACATATCTAGTGGCCGAATCTGGTAGACAACCTGGACCACTGGGTCAGCGTAAAAGGCCGGACGGATGGACGGAGACAAAGACAGAACGGCTCAAAACGGCTGAAATAGGCAAGGAATACCTGGCGCATTAAAAAAAGCTTCGAAATCCGTAACGTCACAATAACATATTGGCGCCGAGGTTCTGGCACGTAATGCAAAAGAAGATGAAGTTTGACTTTGATTTCCTCTTGTAGTAATCAACCTATTACTCCTTGGTTTATCAGTATAAACAATTATAATCTGATCAAGTGTTCCTATTAATTTTTTAATGCGATTGGCATTATTTGCCTACTTCAGGCGTTTTGGGCCTATCTATCTATCTATCTATCTATCTATCTATCTATCTATCTATCTATCTATCTATCTATCTATCTATCTATCTATCTATCTATCTTTCTATCTACCTATATATCTAACGATATATCTATCTATTTACCTATCATCTGTCTATCTAGCCTGTTATGCCGACTCTGTGCCCCAAGTTGTCTACCAAATTGGGCCACTAGGTATGTACTCGTGATCTTCATGGCGCCTTGTTCGTTCCATCAGCGTCATTCCAGCTGCGTCGTGTCTCTCGTCATGCCGTCGTCGTTAGCCTTCTACGCCGACCGAGTAGCCTATGTTGTCCGATATCTTGGGCTACTTGATGTGTGCTCGTGGTCGCAATACCTTCGCGGTCACTGCATCGGCGTCTTTCCAGCTTTTCAGCTTTTTCATCCGACTCTTGTCATTCCGTCCTCGTCACTCAAACGTCGTTATACAGACTCGTGATAATGTAGTTGTCTCGTCATCGCGTCATACACTCGCCGTCATCCCAGTGTCCCTCATGCCGTTCCCATGCCATCGTGGTCATTGCGTCGTCGTCAAAGTCGTCGCCATTCATTCGTTGTAATACCTTCATCGTGATGGCGTCGTGATTGTTGTATCGCCGTCATTACAGTTCCATCATTCAACTCTCGCCATGCAGTCTTCGTCATACATCAGTTGTCACTCCATCGCTGTCATGCAATGGTCGTCCTCCCATTGTCCTCATACCAGTGCCATTCCCTCGTCGTATTGCATCATCGTATTCATCTTTGCCTCAACGTCAAACAGTCGTTGTCGTGCATCCATTGTAACATCGTCGTCGCCATTGCCATCGTGGACGCGTCATCGTCATCATTCCAGCTTCGTCTTCCGGTTGTCGTCGTGCCGCTATCGTCACGTCATCCTCGTCAGACGCCCCTCGTCATCCCGTCTTCCTTATGCCGCCATTGGCACGCTGTCATCGTTATACTATCGTCATTATTTCAGAATCGACACATCTCAATGCCCTCGTGCCACCGTCGTACCACCGCCCTTGTCATTCCGTAAGTCATTCCTTTTTTTCGCCACTCCATCGTTGGTACTGCGTCGTCGTCAGACAGTCACCGTCATTCCCTCACGCTCATATAGGCGACCTTGGAAAGCAAGTGCCATGCCAAACTGGACCGATACCTGAGATAGTAAATGTAGAAACAAGGCAAGGTCTCACGGATTTCAAAACGAGATTTCAGGAATACAGTGTGTCGTTACGCTGCTTCAATGCTAATCGCATTACCACCAACAGTCATCGCGAGGGGGGGGGGGGGGGGGGGTTCTGCCGTAACCGTTTTCACTTACACTCATTTGTCAAACCTAACGCTGTCACTCACCTCTACAACCGGCTTCATGGCCCGCACGGCTCCTGAAAGTTCGCTGGGCTTCCTGACGATGTTCAGTAAGCCATAGCTCCGTATTTTGTTCAGGGCCAGTACGTTTAGCTCGCTTACGGCAAAAGTTAGCAGCTCCGGTGTGATGTACCTGCAACGGAACGAAAACCATGGGTACGACGAGTCTTGGAGCTCGGTCTAAATAGGTAAACCTGCATACTGCCTTCATTGCGAGCAGTCCCTATGCTCCACTGTTTCGGCCAGTTTCGGTATTGTGCGCTGTTTTTGACAGCATTTAGCCTCGGCGTAATTTATTTTCTGGCTTCAAACCCCCCTTGCATCTCATTAAAGTTCTCGACCCCAATTTATCACGATGTAGTAGTTGTGTATGGCAGCGCAAGGTTGATATTGGCTGTCAACGCTAGCTTATGACGAAGTGCTGGCCAAATTACCCGTAGTGAATGTTGCGGCTTATACAGAGTGTTTCTGAAAAAAAATACGAAATTCCTGCAAAAATAGGAGATTTTGACTAAGCAATCTCCTCAAAATGCGGCCTCAGCACCAAGGCGTAAGTTTCAAAGTGAATCATTGTATTTACTATTTTTATTTTATTTTATGCATACTACACGCTATTGTAGGGGTCCTAGCAGGAGTGCTTTTAGTCGTATAGAAAATTGTGAGAACAACATGACAATCTAGCATTTAAAATAAATGAAAAACAAATAAAATAACATCTGGGACGCTATGTTTAGCAGCCACGAAAGCAACACGTTATTCCGTGCACAAAATCATTAGCATCAACGATACTTGAAGGTAATTCGTTGCGATCAGAAGCAGATTCAGCGAAGAAGCTACATAAATGGATCTTTGTCCTTGCGAAAATCGGTGCCAGTACTGTATCATTAGTGTGCCTAGTTCTCGTAATGCGTGGTTTTACAAATGCTGGGATGGTAAGTAATATTTCCGATAAGACAGTAACACTTATTAGTAATCATATAATAATCATATAATAATAATAAGACTAATCAACTTTTCAACCGAGATTCAAATGATTGATTCACATGCACAACTTGAAGACCGTCATCGGCGTTGTTAACAACTGGTTCCCTACATGTCAGAATCTTACGTTGCATGCTAATTTGTACAGCCTAGTGAATTTCGGCCAATTTCACAAGATAGAACTGAAATTGAACTGCCAAAGAGCGCAACTGTCATGGCATTAGCAGTCGCCCATGAGTGACGTGTCTGCTTCCGCCTTACTACCGGACGAGCATGAAGCGAATGAGATAGCGGTTGGATAGGGCGCTCGTTTGATGCTTGTTTACAGACCTGTAAGCGATGTTTTATTCATTATTTTTAAATGTGTTAACAGACTTACATTGCAATGCTATATCGACTATCTGTGGAAATAAGATCAATAGGGGTATTTGGTAATACAACGATTGAGTGCCGTAATGCATTCTGGCCGTTTCGTTGAGGTTTGCTATAGTCTGTTTTCATTTGCAGTGTTTTGCGAGGTGCTCGTCTTCTCTCATAACTATAGTTGTGGAAGGGTTGGTCGATCTTTGAGAAGTTTACAATAATTGGTATGAAGTATTCGAATGAAGTATTCCAACTATGGTTGTTTTCCTAAACGGAATTTCCAGCACTCGCTTTCTTACGCTGAACGATTACAGCTCCAGAGGGTGGTATAGCATAGTAATGTCCATCTCAGCATATAGCTACGACCAAGCCGTGCTTATATATACCGTAATCCTATCTGCACAATAGCAAGAACCACTTATACGAACGTTGGCCCACATTTCCCTCCTTCTTGTACTACCGGAAGTATTTCCTGTGTGTCGCGTGAAGCTAGGTGGTCGGCAACATTTTGCCTTACTTGATAGCCCTGTCGCTGTTGTACTCGACGTGGGCACTGCCAAGTGCGTCCGCTGTAAATAGGGCCCGAAAGACGCTTCCAAAGCAATTATAAATCGGTAACCGCGCAATCAGTGCTGGATACGCCCAAGCTGGGCGGTCTGCGCCTCACAGAGCATTGCATAGAAAAATACCATCCGTACGATTTCGGAAGCCTTACCGGTGGTCAAAGGCGACGCCTGAATTCACAATGTTGTAATCCTTGGCCTTCTTCTGGAAAATCTTCCAGCTGTTCTGCTCTAATGAAGCCACTATCTTGCCGTCCACGACGACTACGTCGGTGTAGTACAGGTACTGGCAGATACCTTCGGGCGGGTACATGCTCTCGATCACGGCAGCGTGGCCCACGGTGCACACAATTTCTTTTACTGAAATGAGACGAGATAGCCAATTGTTCACACTACCCGATTCTTCGTACGATCCGCCGTACTAGAAATCGGATAGCCTCCGCGCACGTGTGTTCAGCGCTTCATACCGCGAGAAGACGCGTCGAAAAAATTATTGCTTCGACTGTTGGAGACCGGTGGAGCGTGTCGTAAGCTTGTTTGACGTGGCTGTTGGTATATCACTGGTCGTACGACAGGTCGCATTGTTTTGATGCAAATGAGTTTAGTGGTCGGAGTGGTAAACACATGTCCGTAAAAACCACCTGACCTTTCGGACGACACGCCGTAAAGATGCCTGCCTGAAACCTCTTGCGCCCTGCAAGGAACTTTCTGCAAAGTTGCTGTAGCGGTTTTGAACGGGCATCCACATCAGCCGCGCCGCTGACGTAGAAGACAGCCAGGCGAACGACCATCGCGAGGAGACGTTCGACCATCGCCTGGGCTGGATGCAGCCGTTGCCGCTCCACACATCTTACCATCTGCGCTCTGCGTTAAATGTCACCGCGGGCGCCCTTACGACAACCTCCACATTTGTGGTGGCCGAAGGAGCTGCTGCTTTCTCCGAGACGACACACTGCCATGGATAACTTACCGTAGTCCCGATTTATGCCGCGTTTACCGCCGTTCTGGTCCCACTACTTTCGCTCATATTTTGCGCAGTTCGAGGCAGCTCTCGAGCTGAACACTGTCATTCAGGATTTCAAGCACGAGGTACTCCGTTGCATTCTGCCAGCTAACCTTGTAGACTGCCTTGGAGTGCCACCGCCCGGCCTGCACCCCTACGACTCGCTGTGAGAGGCAGTGTTGAATTTATTTGGTGCTACATATCGCCCTCAGACAAGGGTCTGAGGGGCGCCCTCGGGGTCAGACAAGGCGACACAAGCTCTCCAATGCTATTCACTGCATGCTTAGAAGAAGTATTCAAGCCCTTAGACTGGGAAGGCTTAGGAGTGAGGATCAACGGCGAATATCTCAGCGACCTTCGGTTTGGAGATGAGATTGTCCTATTCAGCAACAATGGGGACGAATTACAACAAATTATTGAGGACCTTAACCGAGAAAGTGTAATAGTGGGTTTGAAGATTAATATGCAGAAGACAAAGCTAGTGCTCAATAGCCTGGCAAGGGAACAAGAATTCAGTATCGCCAGTCAGCCTCTAGGGTCTGTAAAGGAGTACGTCTATTTAGGTCAATTACTCACAGGGGACCCTGATTGCAAGAGAAGGAAATTTACAGAAGAATAAAATTGAGTTGTAGTGCATACGGCAGGCATCACCAAATCCTGACTAGGAGCTTACCGGTTTCGTTGGAAAGAAAAGTTAACAATTATTGCATTCTACCGGTGCTAACATGTGGGGAAGAAATTTGGAGGTTAACAAAGAATCTCGAGAACAAGTTAGGGGGCGCACAAAGAGCGATGAAACGAAAAATTGTGGGCCTAACGTTAAGAGACAGAAAGAGAGCGGTGTGGATCACAGAGCAAACGGGGATAGCCGATATTCTAGTGGACATCATCAATACTTCTTTTTGGGTGAGTTGGTACATCTTGCGGACAAACAGATGCGGACACACAGCGCCTGTGTGTCCGTGTCTCCCTTCTTGTGGTCGTCTGTTTGCGCTGTCACCCAAACATTCTAGTGGACATTAAGAGAAAAAAAGTGGAGCTGGGCAGGCCATGTAATGCGTAGGATGGATAACCGGTGGACCATTAGGGTTACAGAATGGGTACCAAGAGAAGGGAAGCGCAGTCGAGGACGGCAGAAAACTCGGTGGGATGATGAAGTTAGGAAATTCACAGGCGCAAGTTGGAATCAGCTAGCGCAAGACAGGGGTAATTGGAGATCGCAGGGAGAGAGAGGCCTTCGTCCTGCAGTGTATATAAATATAGGCTGATGATGATGATGGTCGCCCTGTATCGGACCTCTACTCAACACTGCCAGTTTAACACTGCCAGTTGAACAACCCGCACCGGTCCCTCATTCAACCGCAGGGCAAATAGAGACCAGCCTTAACCCGCTGAACTGTGTGAAGTTTCTCGCATATCGGACTGCACCAGCCCTTCATCTCCTGCTGCTATAGCCCATCAAGCGCCTAGACTATGCGGTTCTCCAATGTCCGAGTCGAGTGCTTCGCAACGTAAGCCCTTTGCCCCAAGTCTCACTGACTACTTCTCCCTGCACGTAGTAGAATTGCGCCATCAGAGCAACTCCCGCGATACAGTCTCCCTAGATTCGATGGCACCTTTCCAGCCGAATTCTGCCTCAGTATCACACTGTCTGGGTATGTGCACAGAGCTTTCCGTTTTGTCGAGTCACACCGCGTCTGCAGAGGACCGCCACTGACCGCCTGCCGTCTCGCCTATAACTCCTCGTCAACACATCGAGAAGGGCAAACAGGGCCGCACACCTTCCGTGCCTACGTGTTCCGGCAGAAGCTCGGCATCGTCGAGGGCGACGGCCACAGCGTCAACCACTGTACTTTCTCGTCGCCGTTCTCTCGGCTCCTCGCCGACCCCGTCGGAACATCAGCAGCACGAACGCAGTCAAGCGTGTTGCCTTTCTACCCACGTCAAACAGGCCTCCACAAAATTTGTCTCATGGTACTTGACTGTCCTTCTTGTGCCGGACGACGCCTAAGTTGACTGCGCGTTCAAACGCACGCTCGCTCTCGACATGGGATGGTTGCCGCAGCCGCCTCTCTGCTCGCCGCTTAGACTTCCCCAAGGAACGTAGGGACGTTGGCACGGCTCATTGGTCGCCTTCGCGTCTTCCTGCAGGTTGTTGGTGCGACTATTCAAACAATATATCGGAAGGATTTTACGCACATGTGTTTTGCTCCTAAAGTGATCAACATATGTGTATTGAAAAACCGTTGGACGACGCATCAGAAAGGCGCGTGCCTATGCTGCCGGAACCAAAAGGAACTTGACGGGACATGTTGGATGTGGTCAGTGGTGTGGTTCTACGAGTGCTCACGTCCTGTCTTGCCACTCAACTTGCCGCTCAACAATATTGTTGACCTTTAATGCATCTGAAAAAAAAAACTAGACAAATCCAAATATTAGTCTGTGCCTTTTAATTTACCTTTATTTATGTACCTGCTCAACAGTGCTATTCAATGAAATGTCGAGTGTGAGCAGCAGCAGATGTATTGCTCACAAAACCTGAAGGCTTCATGGTGATCTTCTTAGCGCACGTGGGGGTGATAGTCTCGCCAATGCGATTTATTTTCCTTTTTTTTAAGCAAGCTCTTGTTTCTTAACTTTACAAAAGTACATCTCAAGAACACACATTAACCTTGCCAAAGCAAGTGCTAGAGACCAGTTTTGGACCATACTCAATTGACCTGTCATTGACCATACTCAATTGACCTGTCAGCACCTGGTCAATAATAAATTTGACCTACTGTATCTCGCTTAGATTTTAGAGAAACCGTTAAATATTTCACTTGGTATGTATTTGAGCTTAGTAAAGGAGAATTAAAGCAATAAACCGATTCTAGGTCAAGTGTTGCTTATCTTGCCAGTTAAAGGGTTAAAACACTAACACCTGGTGAAAAAAGTGTGGTACGGCCCTATGCCATCCAATACCTTGCCATGAAGATGTGGAAGCCCACCGCGACTGGCAACACTGCACAGAACCCCTTCAAGGGTTTGTGTGGTATTGTGCCGAAAACTCACACACCCATGTCGTTCTTCTGAATACGAAAATCTGTTTACGAGCGTAGTGGCGTTTTTTTTTGTGTGTGTGTGTGTGTGTGCGTGCATGTGCGTGCGTGTGTGCGTGCGTGCGCGTGCGCGTGTGTGCGTGTGCGTGTGCGTGTGCGTGTGTGTGTGTGTGTGTGTGTGTGTGTGTGTGTGTGTGTGTGTGTGTGTGTGTGTGTGTGTGTGTGTGTGAGAGAGAGAGAGAGAGAGAGAACTCGAGCATGCCTTACCTTCCGGCCACGGGGTCGTCGTCGTCGTCGTTGTGGTAGTTGGTGGTTTGGTAGAAGTCGTTGAGGGCAGCATTGGCGCTGTTATTGAGACACGAAAAAGCGACCTGTGAGCATCACACGCCTCGTTCACACGCCGCGCTGTTCTACCCTGACGCACAATGTGGAGCGCCTCATTAGCACCCCGCTTGGCGGCGCAGTGGCCTGGCCTCTTCCTGCTTAGGAGGAGGTCGCGGGTTTGATTCCGGGCCACGGCGGCCAAATTTCATGGAGGCCAAATACAAACTCGCGTTTGCATTGGACCTCTCTACTTCGTGCTCACATTGAACATCATCTTCATGAATTGAACATCATCTTCGTGCTCACATTCAGCTGTCCGTTAAGGAGCCCCAAATGGTGAAACGCAATCCGGAGCCCGTCACTACGACGTCTCACAACGCCTGTGTTGCTTTGAAACATTAGGATCAATGAATCAATCAATCAGTCAGTCAATCAATCCAATCACGCAAATAATAATTCAATCCTTGCTGGTGTTCCTTCTCATAGTCAACCTGTACGTACGCAAGGCTAGAACCGCGTAATTAGAAACGATCAAAATTTAACATCATCTTCGAAAGCAAACAACGCTAAGAACGATGCTAGATGGAAACACACAAGACGGAGCGGCGCCACGGCCCTAACTGCTGCGTGTCGCCGAAGCTTGATAAGGCGGACATGCTTTAGATGGTAAGAGCTACTGCAAGCAAAGCAAAGTGCCTGGAGGCAGATCGGCTTATCCTAGACGATGGGGAAGCGCTTGCTGCTAAGCCATGCTAAATCCAGCGACCGCCCTTTCCAAGACTCGCTACGTCTCTGTGGAACGGTTAACTAAAGCTTCAGCAGTACAACAAAGAGGTAGGCTTCGTTCTGCTGTCTATACCGGCGTCTATTACCGAAAAGCCAACCTTGCAGTGCATGATGATTTTCGCCAAGTAGACTACTTCGTTCCATGGAAGCATAAGGAGGAGGCCGTTCGGGTATGTGAAGGAGTGGACCTGTCAAAACTATAGTTGCCGAAGTGACGCACGCTAAAGAGCAATGCTTGACAGCATTTTTTGGCAATTAGGAGGCGCAAGGATGACCCGACCCGCAAGATGGCCGTTCAGGGTTATAGTCTCGGAGCCCGGTACCTGGCAGGGGTTTGTGGTGGTCTACCTGCAGAAAAGCCTTTCGTTACTTCCTGTGGAAGATCATTTTCTTGTCCGTAGCCCCATTGAACGGCCCAAATACTTGAAAAAAAGAAAAAGAAAAACTGTGGCTCCAATCCACGCAGTGAAGGTGGTTAGACAGCGAATCTGTAAACAAGACCCACAACGATTACCCATTGTGACGTCACTTGAATTCACGCACGTGGCTCTACAAAGAGTGAAATCACATACAAGTGAAATGTACTCAACCACACCCTTTATTACTTCACAAGAACATTATATTCACGCTGTTCTTCTAGCGTCTTTACTTTCCGTGGTCTACCCATGGTAGCCTGGAATGAACTGAATGAGTTGCTAGGCCGTAGGGACGTCACCACGTGATTTCTATGCTGCTGGGTACTTTTCCACTCGGAGTAGCTTACGCAACCGTAATCTTTACTGGGGAAACACACGCGGGAAACACACGCGGGCGAAGGAACGCTGTAAACGACACGCACAACGATTACCCATTGTGACGTCACTTGAAGTCACACGTGGCTCTACAAAGAGTGAAACCAGAGGCACTGGTTTCACGAGGGTTATGAATGACGCCAACCCCTCTCGAAGCAGCTGCAAACCTAATCTTTACCGGAACGCATCGGAGGGTGTTCCCATTGTTCACACGCGCCTCATCATCCATCATGTGGTTTTCATGTTTGTTTTGCGATTTTTCGTTTGAAAACGAGTGCTTAGCTGTATGCTGTATGCCTCATTTCAAAGGAGATATGCTGTTTGTATTCAATTTTTAGCCTGGCGTTTTTGGCTTAGGCTAACACGAAGATTTCCTTGGCTGGTAGAGGTATACAGCTTAGCAGTAAAAAGAAACGGCGCTTTGTCTTGTGTCTTTCCGTTTGGTCCTGTTCTTAGCTCTGTTTGCTTCCGAAGTCATGTACACCAACCAGCTCACCAAAGCAACATGTTGGATATCATCGAAAAATAACATGAAACCGCCGAAATCAATACATGTTAGACATGTATCTATATGAACAGGCAACGCGCTCAGCGAATGGAACGCGATAATCGGCCTACATGGTGGCTGGCGCTTTTTGCGTCAGCGGTGAGCGCTGGGTGATCGCTAGGAGGCCAAACGCACTCGAAATGCGTCACAAAAGGTTCCTCATTTCATCGTATGCGCAGCATCATGCATCCGCTTGGTGTCGCCAGCGACGACCCCTGGGGTAAAAAGCACCGGCCACCTTGTGCGTCAAGTATCGCGTTTCCATCACTGTGCACTCCACAAAATATTGTGCTGGCTTTCCTGCCCAAACTTCAGTATGCTGCACCTGGGTGATACCCGAATCAGAGTACTTCAGAAGAAGTGACAGAAGGGATAACAACATTTTAGTTAGCTTACGTCGATCGAATTACAGCCGTTCCGATGGCGGTACATCAGTGACACTAAAGCAATGTTTAGCTCGGTGTCAGCACTGATACCACCTATTCAGGTACATCTAAAATTCATAAATGCTTTTCTGACACACCCTCTGGACCACTTTGAATGAAATTTGTTGCATTTAAACCTTTCAGGCGCAAATTAAATCTGCTGACTGAAAACTTACTTGAACCGCATATGTTGCATAAAAAGCGTACACTGCTGAATGAATTGACAACATTAAATTCTTTAGTAAGTTACGTCAACTTTAGAGAATGTGGACTTCATGCAAAAACTCACTACAGCACCATCAGATTTGAGAACATCAACTGTTTCATGTCTAGCAGGATTGAAAAGCACCTATCAATCCGCATAAACGTTAAGGTTGTTACAACATATTGCGAAATAGAATGAAAGAAGGGAACCCACGACTTGGACGAGATACTCATACTGAGCAAAACCACACAACCGCCTTCCTCCCTTTTGAAATAAATATATCTCGTATAAGAGGTGTAGTGATTTACGGAATCTTAACATTAAGATTGCACTATAGGTATACTTTTTACGCGGGTAATATGGCTATGTATTGCAGGGACGCCAAGCCGTAGCCTGAAACAGAAAAAAAAAAAAAAACCTGTGACGGCCTCTTACGCGGCCGCATAGAACTATCTCATGTTCCTAGCCTCCGAGATGAGGCTGCGCTCGCAGCACGCGCTGCCCGATCTCGAAGGCCCTGCTGTATTACATTCTCGCGTTGCACTTTTGTCCTTCCGGCTAGAGGTTCGGGGTAGTTGCGAAATCTCTGCCCACGTTACGTCACCGCAAGAAACCCCCCAGGCAACGGATGCTGAACACTAAGGAAGCTTAGGGTAGGGTGCCACGATACGCTCGAGGTGCGCATCGCGGCACCCGACGCTACAGCTGTCCAATAAGGCTTCGGTAAACCGGTACTCCACAAATGGTAATACATCAACAGAAAAGCTAAATCTCCCGATTTTCTGTGACTAAGCTTATTGGCGGTCCCTGTCACGAAAGCGGAGGCGGTTTCAAGTATATTCTAGCGAGACGTCACTTACCGGTTACTGGGAGGGTGATAGATTCTGTCTCATCCTCAGGAGTGGTTGGCGTCGTGCCTCTGCCTCCGATTCGTATGTCAACCGACACTGGAGGAAGCTGGCCACCACCACCCCCGTTGGTAACTTCGCTTTCAGTGTGGTCTTCATCTGCAGGTGACCGAGAAAGTACGCATCATCATCATCATCATCATCATCATCATCATCATCATCATCGCTGGAGCATTGGGCTGCGGTGTCGGAGGACAGAGGATCACTCCCACCATTCATCGCGCATTTCGCTAAATCATTAGAGGCGGACATCAAGCGCTTTGAAGGCATCCATCGGAAAATTCGAGGTGTGTTGAGCATACGCGAACACTTCACAGGGTGCGCGAAGTCGCTAGTTTGTAAGAGGTACGATCGATGTATAGAAGCAGCGCTTTGATAGTTCACAGCGTACAAGGTCACCCGTGACACGCGCGCGCGCAGCTATTGAGACGTCAGAATTATCACAGTCCAAGTATGCTATCACATACTTAGCGGTGCTCAATTCTAGCCTAGTTTTATTCTTTTGTAAATTTCCTTCTCGTGATCAGGGTCCCCTTTGGTTAATTCGCCTAGATAAGCGCACTGTTTCACAGACTATAGAGTCTGACTACAAATCATGAATTCTTGTTCTCTTGCCTGAATATCACTTTTGTCTTCTGCATATCAATTTTCAACCTTACTCCACTTTGTAGCCACTTTGTAGGCTAAGGTCCTCAATCATTTCTTGCCATAAATTCCCATCGTAGTTGAACAGGACAATGTATTGCTTCTGTATTGCTTCGATTTAGAAGCTTCTGGTATTGCTTTTTTATTCAGTTGTATTTCGCACACACCTTGCAACGTTTTCTTGGGATGCTTAAGAGTTTTGCCGTCACAAGTAATTAATTGTATGACGTTATTTTCAACCCATCACGTGCCACAGTTTCGACTGCACTTGTCGGTCAATCGAAACAGTGTTCGATAAATTACATTCAGCATGCGCTGTCTTTTTGTTTAGTCAGCATGAACTACTACGTCTCTAACGCTAAAAAATTATGAATTCATATTGATCAACGGAGCAGCGAGACTAATAATTGTCATAGAAAGATTCTGCAATAAAGAAATAAACTAAACGATGGTTAACATATGAATCCGCATTGTTTTTGTCTGAGAGAAGAACGAAGTTCAGGAAAGTCGATGCATTCCCCATCATGAGGACTGTACAACCGGGCAGGCAGTGCGCGCAGAGACCCAATGCAGACACTGCCCTCCAGTAACCCCAGCAATAAACTTCGAACGAAAAACATCACAATCCGTCACCGTAACTGCTGATAGTGGGGCCCTCATGTTCACTCATGAGCAGCACCACTAAAGGCAAGTACAGAAAAGGGACACCCACAAGATACCATCTTCGCTATACCTCCTTGTCGCAATTGCTGCCGACTAACTCAATTTGAGATCGTATTAAGTACAGTATACTCGTAATGGTGCTCACCACTCTGCAACGACCCAACTATCAGGAGGACGACCAGCGCGAGTACGCCAAGAAACAGCACAATGGCGACCACGATGGCACCCAGTCTGGTTGTGGACTGTGTTCCCCTGCAAAGTAAACGTCCCACGTTACCTGGCCTGTCTTCGTAAGGTCGGCACTCCCGAAACTACGCACACTGTATCACGTGCAGGTCAAGCGAATGAGGGTGGGCCTGATGCAGGAGCATAGCTGTGTCCTGAAGTAGGGAAACAATGCTTTCAACTCGCTTAAAGCTTGGGTTCACGTGACAGCCGCGGATGCATGACGTGTGACAAGTCATGTGACTTCGTGTGTTGCGCGACATGAGCGGGTCATGCGCGAGCAGACCCGTTTCAAGCATGGAAATTGAAATGAAGACAACAGAATTGGACCTGCCCTCGCATCGAATGTGATGCCTTAGACAAATATCCAATGTAGGACCCTAAGGTCTCTAATGTATTCCCTGACTCGATATTGTTACTCCATAGTGGAGCTGAATAATCAATCGCACACCCAAAAGCCTCAGTAAATTAGGCTCTTCATTAGGAGCCCTACGTCCTAAAAAGTACAGGAAAAGCACGGCGATAACGTTAAGCACAGTCGTCGTTCGTCGAAATCTGATCTCGTGAGCAAAGTGCCTCCAATATTTATACTTGTATTACTGTACATTCTAGAATAATCACTCACGTTTCCATTCGAGAATATACAATTGCATTCGCGTCGTGCGTAGTCTGATTACAAAAGCCGCATTCGCTACAGAAACCATGACAACATTCACGATTTTTTCGGATGGAGTAAGCGCATCTTGCGTCCAGCGAGAATTCGATAACCGTGACAATGCTGTGAGCAATGGTTGGCGTCAAAAATCGAAACGATGTGCCCGTCCCTTGTGTAGCAACATGTACATTGAGACTGCTATAGGTTCCTTCTATAATGTCCCTTGAAAATCGATCAATCGATCGAGACAGTACTTACTCCGTATGGGTGGCTGAAAAGAAGTTCAGAAGACAATGAAGCATGTGGAAACAGTCGGGCTGCGGCCGATAATTTACCTTCAACAGAAGATGAAAGTGATTTTGAATCATACGACGAAAGGTTTGACGGGCCCCACGAACTCTGCTGGACAGTGGACTCGGGATAGTAGACGGCTTCCATACTTCTCGAGCTGTTGTTGATCCTGTTCTGTCGGGAAACTTTGTTTCGTCGCAAAAGATGAAAATCCGACGTTGCTCGACTCTCTCACAGCAGACAACACTGGATGTGTACGAGCTTGTCGGCTATACCTTCAATTCTGAAGAAAAAAAAAAGAAAGATAACTAAAGAAAATGAATACGACAAGACACTGTGCAACATTAGGTTAGGTGTGGTCATGAATACGTAAGTCTCTTTACGAGGCTGTACGTGGATTAGAAGACGAATTCAGGCAAACGATAACTGGACCGCAGTTTCAGAAGGACAATAGCGGCTTTACACGAATGCGACAGAAGCGTATCGTACCAAATTGCAAGCGCATCGCATCTCATCTAAACGAGGCAATTCGCCAAGAAGGCGTATGGAATTAAATGCGCCAAAACAGGGTTAGCTTGAGATGGGGAATGCGCATTTCAGTGGTGTATGTAAACAGAAGCATGTCGTATCAGGAATTATGGCAAAGTATTCGCTTCGGGATGACAACCGGCCAACCAACCGGCAGTGGTCGCTGCCGCAAAGCGGGACAGTAATGGCGGGTTACGTACCATGCAGCATGCGATTTCCTTTCACTCGTGAGTACATTACGCGCGTTGAAACAGTGTCTTCTTTCGCAATAATAAATAACATTACCATCGGTGAGTTACTTGATTCGCCTCATTAACATAGCCAAGGAGGTAATAGAATCCGAGACAGCCGCGCTCAGCTACCACTGGACATGGCAACCGCTATTGACACGTTGGGAAATTTGATTATTCTGATACAATTTGGAACGTTGCCGCCAGATAAACATCGCGTAAATTTATCCACGCGCACAAATGAACATGAACCTGCGGAACGTAGCGGTCACCCTGCTGGTACTTTTCGGTGCACTTCACAACGCGGACAGCAAAAGCAGGCTTATCGGAAGTGAAAGCGCTAAATTTCGAATATCATACGAGGCGGCGTTAGTTTTCGGGACAAGAAAAATACGCATTCATGTCAACGGTGCGTGTGAGGATATGCGATACGATAAATTGCCTCGATACGATTCTACCGTAGCCATGTAAACGCAGTATCCTCGATCGTAAACGCGGGCATGTAGTAGGTCTGCTACCCCCGTACGTCGTACAGCGAACATGCCCACGGATCGACAATATCAAGATGTACGTGCCTCGCGAGGTCTGGACGTATATGTGGAAGGAGCCCGGACGAGGCTTGCAGCAGTGGCAGTCCGGGACTACTATGATGATGATGATGACGAACTTGTAGCGTAGTGCTGCCCTCTGGCGCCATACGTAGTACTCTCCGTCAGAGCTTTTTATCTGCAGTGTCCGCTCGATGGGGCTACGACTCATCAAGCAGAGAGCGAGAGAGAGCGCGACAATAAACTTTATGCAAAAGAGCACACGAGCGTAGGTAGCTCCTCCGCTCTGCAGTGGGTGGTCCCCTCAGTCCAGGAGTCCAACGGCTTTAGCTGCCCTTCTCGCTCGGTCGACCACGTTCAGCTGGTCCGTTGCTGTTCCGTTGGGTGGGAGCTGGGCAGCGCTGCCTTCCATTGCCGTGTGGTGGTGGTGTGTGTTATGGGCGTGAGCTGCGGTGTGTTTGCGCAAGCCTGTACCATGTGGTAAAGCGTTGCGCGTTGATCACAGTGTGGGAATTTATAGGAATACAGCGCAGGGTGCGTGGCGTGGTAAGAGACTCAAATGTGGATACGTGTTTGTATGGAGTTTTCGCCATATTACGGCTTCCTCTCGCGTCAGAGCATTGTCAGGTGGCGGTAGTGTTCTTCGTGAAAGGCGATAGTGCTGTAGGACGTGCGTGTAGGTTTATGGTATGAGCTCGGGATGGAACTTCTCGGCGCAGCCCTCTCGTGGCTCCCGGTGTCCATGCGCTAAGGCGTAGGCGTGTACTCATTCCGGTCAATCAGGTGCTTGTGTATTTACCAGAGGCATGATGCCAGAAGTCTGTGAGAACATATGAAAGACAATAAACGCCACGTTGGCCAGGCCCTTTCCCAGAAAGAAGCCGCGGCTGCCTCCGCTCTCTTCGCACCGAGTTCGCCGCCCTCCTGTATGCTAGGAAGCCCCGCCGGCTGACTCGAGTGCGACGCTACAGGACTCAAGCCATGGTGAAAACTCGCTAATAGGAGTTCTCCAAGGACGACGTGGCGGAGGCTAAAATGCCCCAACTTGGTCAGCTATTGAGGAGGAGGAGGAGGAGGAATGAACGTTTATTGCTAGAAACAGCGAGAAAGTGTTCTTTCTTCGCCCTAGGTGGGCGGCTCTCTCAGTCCAGAAAGCCGTTGGCTAATGCCGCGGCCCGGGCCCGGTCCACCACACTTCGCTGATCCTCCAGGCTGTGTTGTCAGCTATTGAAGCTCAAGAAATAAGACGAAGGCCAGCATAAATTAAGGAGTGGGATTCACCAGTTAGACGCGTATGAAATGGTCTGTGTTCCAAAGGAACAAAATCTATTAATATTAAAATGTCATAAGGGAACAAACAAACTAACAATAAGGATAACAGCCTAGTCGGCGAGAGTCCCAAATGAATGTTTCTGGGGCATGCACATATTTTCGTGCGTGTGTCGTAGTATGGACATTCCAAAAGATAACCGCTATGCCAAGCGGACTAGTTCTTTTTGTCAGAAAATTCACCCGCACTGCAAAGGGGCTATAACTAAGCAGAACGCGTGTTTGATTTTTTATGCTAATTATTTTAAATATTGACATTCACTCACGAGATATGAGGCGATGAGCAGGTGCTAGAATAAGCAAAAAAAAAAAAAGGGTCTGCGGATCCCACGAATATGTGTGGATCGGTCATAAGCGAACTTGTTCTTTGTGTTGTTGTGACTTAATTAGCGAAACTGGCTTGGCTTGGCTTTGCTTTGCTTGCTGGCGCATTCTGCAATGTTTACCGAAATGCCTGCATGTCTTTTTCTTCGCGTCTATGCAGCTGGATGCTCTTCATCCAAACCAAGCTCCGGTCCTATTTTCTTCGCTTATCTTCCCGACTTCTTTACATCCGTGTTCTCGATCTCATTTTTTGGTGCGGACTTCACTTCTTGTTTCCTGTTCCGCTCGTTTACTCAGGCATGTACCCAGTGGATTTTGATTAGCAAAGAACGTCCTCATTGGCACAGTTCCACGTGCTCAGTGGCCAAAGTTCTCTGCTTGGCAAGACAGAAGGCAACAGCAAGCTATTTATTCAAGCACATATTCAGCGGCTCTTGCGGTTGTCTACTCTGGATGACAGCACTCGCAAAGTGGAAGGAAGAGCGCAAAAAGATTCGCTTTGCAACAAAGCACAATAGCGGTAGTGATAAAAACAATAAAAGGAAATCTAGAACTTAACATTTACGCGAGTATTTACATAATATGCTAGCATACTTATTCGAATGTAGGTCGATCTGCTTTTGTTTTAATTTTTTACGATCTTCTTTTTTTTTTGCTTATTAAGATACAGCCACAGGAACTTTTGCCGAGTCATTTATAGTTACCTCTGCAACACCAAAAAAGAATACCTTATTAGTATTTCCAATTTTGCATGGCTGACGAATTCTTCTTCAATAGATTATCAAATTAGAAAATTCAAAAAGAAAAGAAGACCATTTCGCAGTAATATTAATAATAACATCAAAATATACTTTACTTATTCGTTACGTCGACCCTTTACTACATGTATTCTTAAATCTTAGAACAATGCTACTCTAGCTCTTTATGAAGGCTCACTAACTTATTACACCCTATTTTATTGCATTTATTATCGGCTTCTTTTTCATATCCGATTATTTATTTATTTAGCTATTTTTCGTTGTTTTTTTGTATCAGATTACCACCCGGTACGTGGCCTGTCCCTCCTCCCAGTGGCATTGTGCCATTAAATAAGGGATCATCATCATCATCATCATCATCACTGTCGCAGCACTTATCCCCGGTTGAAGCATTGTCGGCACTGGAATGACGTCAGCCCGAACGACGACGCGACGATGACGCGACAATACCGTTGCGACGACCGCGGTGTTACGACGACAACACGACGACGACTGCGTCACGATAATGGAATGACGTCACCGTGACGATGACGGAGACGACGGAGATTGCGTAACGACCGCGGAATGAAAATGAGAGATACGACGATGGGGGGCGAGCGAAGACGACGGTCCTACGACGACGGTGTGGCGAAGACCGCGTGACGACAGCGACGACGAACGTGCGATGACGCAGGTGTGACGAAACCGGCGTGACGCTCCCTGAAGGGGAAATTTCGACGGAGGCCAGACGCTCTGACCCCTAAAACTGGAGATTTGGTTCGGTTTGGTGCCTTTGGGTATGGCGCAATCCAGTACTGGGGATCGCCCATGAATCGGGTGGCAGTTGGTGAAAAGGAAAGAAACTTAAATAGGATTTTGTAATTTAAGAATGACATTAGAAATGAATACTAAAAGTTATCATAAATTTTCACGCTGTATTATTTAAAAATTTGAAGTTAAGGTTTTCGTTTTCATGTTGAGGAAAGTAAAGGAATAAAATTAACACGTCAGTCTCCTTGTTTCCATTACGAAATTAAATATGGCATCACATACGTTCTTATTGCATTGGCCTAGTGCCGACGCCCTCAGAGACAGTATGACAGGAAGCGTTGTGACCTATCCAAGTTGTGCGAAGGGGTCCTTCTAGAAGTCATTTTCCTTGCACGTTGAACCTACGGCACTTTATAAAGAAATGTTCCATAATTTCGCGTTCATTGCAACAAAAACATTGAGAGGAAGGCAAAAAACCAGACCTGTGGGAATAAACATTAACATTTAGTATTCGATAACGTATTCTCGTAAATGAAACTTCAAATTTTCTTGAACACCATCAGCTGTGCCAAGGGAATCTAAGGTGCTCAAAATAAATGTTATTTAATACGCATGATTTAGCATGTTGTGCTTGGACCGAAAATTTTAAAAATCTTGCACCAGTGATGTATGCCGAAGGTCTCAGGATCCTCAGTACCGGGCCGTTAAGAGATACCGCCGCTATTGCATGCGTCTGCTGACTCGTTTAATCTGAGTCCCATGTGCCCTAGTATACCATACCAGATGAATGAGGCGTAAATATTGCGGGATAGATAAGTAAAATTCTCGCAGAATGGCAGATGAATTGGGCACGGATAGAGCAGAACACACGGAAAAGGAGTCGCTTATGATTACGCCTCAAGAAATTAATGTGGGAAGCTTTCGTAAAACTAGAATGTTGTTGTTGTTGCCGCCTGAAAACATCGCTCGTTCCCACGAGGAGGATTAGCCACACTGGATAGAGAACGATCGCGAATACAGCTTTTAAGCATGAAATGCTTTTAGCTCGCGTTGTCAGCGACCTCCAAGTGACATTTAGCCAAAAGCCAGAGCCGTTATCCGGGCGCTCAAACGAGTGCAAGCCGGCAAGCTGCGAGAACAAAACGAGATCTGGGTAAACCAGTTGAAACTTAACAAAATGCCCTGTCTGGCCCCAACCCTTTGTACAGGGCCGCATTACATACGCTAGTTACTCTTCAAACAAGTTACAAAAATATATTGCTTCCGAGTTCTTCCTAATGTTTCTTCACAATATCACTCTAGCTGTAACTCCAAGTAAGCTGAAGTTTTATTTGTCATTTCCAATAGCGACGTTCAAAAGCCAGATACTGGGGACCTAAGGCTGCACATTTGCAGCGGACAACTTCGATGGGACAAGAAGAAAAAGTGGCGGCAGACGCTGAGCGCGTTGGACTGTGGCTAGAAGAAACGCGGTTCAAGGCGGCGGCCCCACAGGCAGCAAATGTCGCCATATGTCTAGACACTGTACCATATGGTAGCCATTTCATGCTTCCATCTACTCTCGCTTACGGAAGAGCCAGCAATATTTTTTCTCTCTTTCGTTTGGAGCTTATACACAAAGGCCTTTACCCTGTAGGAGGGATTGATCGAATAGACTGTAGTTAAGTGAGGATTAGAGATGAAACGTTATGGAAGAAAAATCACATCATCTCACCCTACGGGCAACCGTGGTGGGATGCCAAAGCATCGCGGGGCGTGCGCATCGAGTTTCCATTTCGTTTCACTTGGCAACACAACCCAATGAAAGTTAGAGTGAGATAATGTATTGAGAAGAGAGGAAACGCTTGTACGGGGTTGTTGCGTCTTTATTTAGAGATCGTACGTGATTCCTAGCGTCGGTGCGCGCGGTATCTTGAAGACGATCCCGAAGTTCGGGGTCCCCTTGCCGACGCTGACGTTGATGATGGCAGGTGCTATGGCACAACAGTATGCAACGTAGGACCATAAATGTTTTCCACAAAATTTCAGGCCGACGTGTTATGTCGAAAAACACCGAGTCATTACCAAATTTTCTAAAGAGGGCACTTCACTGCAGGAATGCATATCTATGTAAATACCGTATTTTTCGTTGTTTAAGTCGCGGTGTTTTTGCGGAATTTTTCGTCGGTGCGTCTTATATATAACGATACGACTTATATACGTTTTTTTTTAAACTGCCGTCAAAATCGGATTGAATGCTATGGCCACGCGAAGCGCGCTGAGTTATCCTCCTCTGGCGGTTACTACGGGTCGTGTGCGCGCTATGGAGGTACCGGGTTCTTCTCGTGATCGAGTTGCCGAGCGCCGTGCGAGAATGACGGAGCAGCAACGCAAGCGGCGACAGGGCAACCACGAGTCGACCGACCCCGAGGTCGTCGCATTTGCAGATCGCTTTCAAGATACTACGGCACGCGCCGCTGCGCAAACTACGCAGTTGCCACCAGAGTGCAAGCCAACCCCTTCTCCCTTAGGGTGCCTCGATGTCCTCCTCGCCCGCCGCTCCGTACAGGGTGGAGACATTCTTTGACGGCGTTGGTGCCGCCAGAACCGGTTCGTTCTAGCCGCCGCCGCCATGTTCATGCCCGCCGCGCACGCTGCCCGGTACAGGTGGTAGGACATCGCTGCGACGAGTTCGCTGGGTGTCGTCGGTACAAAATGCCTGGTCTAAGATCTACGAAAGACCTGTGGCAATTGACACCTCCTGATAGCTGACATAATAAAAACCTGCATGGCGACTGAAACGTCATGACAGAAATCACGTGTCTACTCGTCACTTATTGACCTCTTTTCTTTAGCACCGGGATTTTGTTTATGTAATAGGAATTTCCAGGGCTGCATAAGAACATGCTGATAAGCAACACAGAAGAAGAAGTAGTTTAATGATTTGAAAATGTAGAGAGGTCGGCCGGAAAAGGGAACATCTGGCCTGCTACTCTACGTAAAGGAAGGGGAAGAGGGAAAGAAAGAGGGTCACATTGGGGGATGACAATGGGAGGAACGAGGTGAAAGGATACATTGCATAAATTTTATCACAATCGTGAGTCCAGGCCCGTGTCGCCTAAGAAACGTGAAATAGCACGCATTGTCTCTATCCTCTGCCAAGTCTGTCTTCCGACAGCGGTCCATTGTATAAATGCCTCAAGGTAGCTGCCAGTGTCAGTCTTGCGCGCGCATACTCAGGGCACACCACAAGCACATGGTGTATAGTCTCTATAACACCACACACTGAACAGTCCGGGGAGTCTGTCCGTCCAATGATGTGCAAGTATTTGCGCGTGAAAGCGACGCCTTATCGCAGTCTGTGTATTAGGCATGTATGAGGGCGTAGAATTCCACGCAGAACAGGAAATTGCATATCGGGATCCAGCCTTTTAAGGCGGACGTGACGAGCGTCTGGCTGTGTCGTCGCACTCATTAATTTTGACAGGAGGCAAGTGATGTCCGGTCTAGAGAACGGCACTACAGTTCGTAGGCCATTGCTGAGGGCGCGCTTTGCTTCAGCATCGGCCATCTCATTATCATTGAGCCCACAGTGTCCCGGGATCCATTGGAACACTATGCGGTGGTGTTTTTCTTGAGCGCATGAAAGTAGCTCGGTAATCTGTAGTGCCAGAACTTGATATGCGGTGTGGCGCAGGTAGCATCCCAAAATTTGCAGCGCGGGTTTTGAGTCCGTGAAATGCACCATTCTTGAGGTCTTTCCCCGCAGATGTGGCGAATCGCTTCCCGAATAGCCACAAGCTCTGCAGCGGTTGATGTTCAATTGTTATCTAGAATGAAGCCTCGAGTCATCTGCTGGGCTGGTATCACCACAGGTGCTGTCGATGCATTTGGTGACGCGGACCCGTCTGTGTAAACATGAACATAAGTCTGGTATTCTGACCAGATGTATGCCAGAGCAAGTTGTTGTAGTCCGCTAACGGGAACTAATGATTTCTTTAGTATGCCGGGGACGTGCACGCATACCGAAGGTTGAACCATCACCCACGGTGGTTGGACGGGGTGATATGGAAGGGCATAGCCTGTTGTTATGTGGGGTAGATGCCAGCGGAGTGCACTTGTGAAATTGCTGTCCGGCCGCAACACAACAACAACACAGCAACACAGGTTCACCGCGTAACTGCCCGAAGAACAGCAATGCTGGCAACGTAGCAATTTTTGCATTCCTCTACGAACGCTTGTGTTAAAAGCATTATTTCCCACTCTGAAACAAAATCAGTGATTGCCGCGCAACCTAATTTCTGTATTTACAGCTCGTAAACAAAACACGCCACGCTGATGAGCGGTTGCAACGCGTTTTACGAGGGTATTTCCAGACTACAGCATTAAAGCGCCACTAAACAGAAACTGGAAGTTCAGCTGGAATAAAAGAGGGGTCTTACGGAATGCGCACAGTTTTTGTTCGGTGCAAAACGATGTCTTATTAGTGGAGAAATTCGTAATCGAAGTCCAAATATCTCTTCCTCAATTTCTGTCGTCCCTGATTCGGTATTGCAGGATCCTTCAGTTTTTTGCTGTTTACTCGCTTATTAAAGCTCCGTTCGCAGTAAGAATGACACGACTGTAATCGTAACAGGACTGCAATCCACCAGTATACAGCTCAACTTGCGGTTTCTCGTAAGTGTCCCTTCAAATAACGTGACGAAGATTATTTAGCTGTTCCGTTAAGTCGGATGCCATAAAAAAATGTGGTTGATCCCTCTTATATAGGAATCGGTATAGAACACGAAAGTGAAACGTGTCTTCACAGAAGTAGTGTAATGTTTATTGCACATTGATATATAATGTCTATTGGTGTTTTGTGGCTAAAGCGCCCTTAGGCGTTGATGCACCCACGCTGACGCCTGGTGGCACGTCTCCTCCATCACGACTACCAACGTCGATGACCATGAGCAACCGTCGTGCATATGGAAGCTGCACTACGCTGCACACGCTAGCACAACGCGAAAGACGAAGCACGTAACTGACACACTAATACAACGCGCAAGACAAAGCACGTAACTGAATCGTCACCGAGTCAAATCAGCGCGTACAGCGCGTCGTAATTGCAGCCTCCGCGATCAACTTCAGAAACATTTTCAGAGCTAATTGCGGAGGCCACGCTCCGCTGTGCTGAGTACGGTGAACGCCACCTAGGTAGGTGGCGTTGGTAGTGCTTCTTGATGCCAGCGTCCCTTCGAATGTTGGCATCGAGGCTTCGTAGTGCTGAGACCACCGAAGCGTTCACTGTCGGTGCGCGTTAGTGTCATAATGCTGTACTTCTCTTTTCTGCTCGTAGGCGGCGGCACCGCCCCGAGAAAGAGCGCGGGTACACGGAGGAGTGTTAGATATATAAGGCGCGTCTGTGTAGCTCTCTGCAAATGCGTTTGTGGCGCAATGGGTTAAACGCTCGGCGATCTATCGTCGCGGACCGAGAGGTCGTGGGTTCGATTTCCAAATTTTCCATGTTTGTGGAACTTTTCCTTCTGGTTTCTTTCTTTGTATTATGTTCGTGTACATTGTAAGCTGACGTATTTCCGTGACGGAAATACGTCACTGAAGTCTTGGTGGACCCCAGCATAAAACACTTTCGTGTTAATATATTGCTACTTTACTGTCATGACGCGTTAGTGCCTGTTTGAAGTGCTGTCGTCGACAAAAACAGCGCATTGCTTCCGTCAAACCGCTCATCACACGCGCGCCTACAACGCGCCGCTCGCAGCGGGCAAGAACGTGGCGCACGCCGTAGCAGACGACGCAGTTGTCTCCACCCTGTACGGAGCGGAGGGCGAGGAGGACATCGAGGCACCCTATTCTCCCTGGTGTCTCCCTCTCCCTGCACGGGCCCGGGCCGGGCCGTCCGAAGCGTTTGTCGGTGGGCTCGGGCCGGGCCCAGGCTTAAAGCCGCGGCCCCGGGCCGGACTTAAAGCCGCGGGCCCGGGCCGGACTCGGGCTTGAAGCCACGGGCCCCGGCCAGACTCGGGCCCGCTCATTGAAGGGCCTAAGTAGGCCTTCGAGCACACGCGACTGTTATGCATTGCATGGTTCAATGCATTCTGTGCCAAGCTGAAGTGACACGTGCAAGATGACTGTCATCATCATCATCATCAGCCTATATTTATGTCCACTGCAGGACTCCTCTCCCTGCGATCTCCAATTAACCCTGTCTTGCGATAGCTGATTCCAATTTGCGCCTGCGAATTTCCTAACTTCATCACCCCACCTAGTTTTCTGCCATCCTGGACTGCGCTTCCCTTCTCTTGGTATCCATTCTGTAGCTCTAATGGTCTATCGGTTATCCATCCTATGCATTACATGGCCTGCCCAGCTCCATTTTTCCCGCTTAATGTCAACTAGAATATCGGTTATCCCCGTTTGTACTCAGATCCACACCGCTCTCTTGACTGTATATCTCATCAGATGATTATATCTTATCAAAGAAAATAGTAAAACAGATGAAGTTCTCATTTTTAACAGCGGAGATGTTTCAGCCGGGCCTAATGTGTCCGCTGAATCCAAAAATGTGGCCCGATCCTGGCAGCAGTGCAGAAAGGGTCCAAGCGCAATGGCACATACACCTTGTGAACTAGCAAATCTGAGCCTGGATAAGTCTAGCTAAGAATGGTGGGGACTAATTGCCTATCGATAGGCAATTGATAGCCTATTAATAGCTAGTCGATAATCGATCAATAATCAATAAATTCCCGAAAATGCTGGGGATGACTTGGTAGTGCTTAGCCTAGCCCAAATACGTGGCCAATACCTTACGATAGCCAATCGACAGCCGATCAATAGCTAATCGATAATGAATCAACAAATAATAAATTCGGATAACTTGGTAGTGCTTAGCCTATCCCAAATACGTGGCCAATATCTTGCAATAGACAATCGATAGCCAATCAATAGCTAATCGATAATCAATAATATATAAATTCCGGGAAATGATGGGGATGACTTGGTAGTGCTTAGCCTAGCCAAAAAGCCAGGACTAGCTAGGTGCCCATCATCTCCGCTGTCTCTTTAGCATTGTGCCGCCAGTGCAACCTATGCTAATTTTTTAAGGAAAAATAAATTATACAAAGAACCACTCCTCAAACCATTTCCATGTTACCGCTTTTGCGATCGCTCTATTACCAGTGTCGATACTATGGCATTATTTTAGCGCTAAGGCCAGTTACGTTTCTTAATATCTCGAAACTGGTTCAGTCCTGAGAATTTGTTCCAAGTGGATACGCCTTGCGAACTCAGCGGCTATAATTCGTAGATTGAAAGATTTGCAATAAAATAATTAATTAAAAAGTTAATTCGCGTAATTATGTAAATATTCAATTAGGCATTTTGACCATCCATTAGGCCATCCATGTCAGAATTAGCTTGGAACTACATAAAACAATTAGCCTCCTTAGAGCGTCGTCGCATTAATGCGAACACAAGAAATCCTGAGATATGGTCAATTCCATACTTCAGAACACTCTATAAGCATCAGTCGTTAATACATTACCTACCATTCACTTTGAACAGATACAAAAATGGCGGTAATTTCAGTAAAAAAGAACTCAGCTGGCACTTTGGTCGCTTGTAATGTATCTGATATGATTATTATTCTGCCTTTGTGTATGGTTCTGAGTATATTATGTAAATCCTGTTTCGTTTTCTTAGCAAATGTTGATCTTGTAAAATTCAGTCTCATGCTACGTTGTATAGCTGGTATTGCATTGTTTTGTATAGCTAGTATTGTTATTGTAGTGTTGTTTAAAATGCATTCTGTTAAAACTTTTTCCAATTCTGTTAACTCATCGTCAGTTAAGACCTAGCAGCAACCAAGTTCATACCTAGCAGTAGCAGCCAGTAAGCTTCGCTGTGCCTAAGCTTTGCACGACCGAGTGCAAGCTTGCCTGATTTTTTTTTTTATTTTTCCAGAATCTCTTTATAAAAAAAAATGTCAGCGGTGCTTTGCTCAATCGTAATACATGTCTTCTACGCACGCAGTGGAACGAATTTCTGGCCGGGCGACCAAAAGGCGAAGAGCTTCTGCGCCATGCGTCAGTTATGTTCTTCAATGTGCACCTGGAGAAAACAGTTAAATGCGACGTAGAAGATTACCTCCAAATATTCTGTAAGGACTTCAGGGTTAATCCCGTTGAAAACTGCTAGTGATCGGGCGACCGACCCGGCAGCCTCCCTCAGCTTCATGTGCGCCGGGCCCATCGATCGATTGCTAGTGTCATTAGTTTGATACCTCCCAAATAAAGTGATTTCCATCTTCAATGTAAGACAGGAGTGAGCTGGAATGTCGCAAACTGAAAGTTCCAATAAAATGGATACTTTTTTATTGATGTCACAGTTGTATTGGTGGAAGCGATATATGCCAGCCTGCGATTGTTGATTTTGTAAATTTTCGGTAGTAAATAGAAATGGCTGGGGCGAGAATTTCCTGGTAGCAAGAACGGACCAACCACGTTGTTCGACGTCTTGAACATCCTTGCCGAAGTGCCACATTTTGCAAACCTGCCTGCCCACCTGACGAAACTATTTTAACAAGTTAACTGTTATAACAGATTTAAGCTACCAGATTGGTAGACATAATTCGAGTCAAGTTATTCATTCATGTTACGCAGATGATTCATCTCTTGCACAAATGTGTCATGGTTTATTATGGATACAACATCATGTGGTAGGTGATTTCATTGACAGATGGCAATAAATAGGTGTGAGCGATTCAAAGGATTGGAGAAGCATTTCTCTCACCCGAAACAATCTCCTCCAAGCCGAGGAAGCAGCCATAGCCCTCGCACTCTCCCAAACAGAGGTTCAAGTCATAGTGACCGACTCTCAATAGGGGTGCCGCAACTTCGCTAGTGGCAGAAATTATGCCAATACGCTCAAGATCAATCAAAAGCCGCCAACGAAATCAGTCATAATCATCTGGGCGCCAGGTCATCACTGCATTCCTGGCAACGAGGTCACCAACCACGTGGCTCGAGATTTGGCCCACCGAGCCGACGTCGAGGAATGGGAACCCGAGCACATGCACCCGCTAGTCTCGTACCAAGACATCACACAACACTACAAGCTAACCCGCAGAACATAAGCACCCCCAAGATAAATCGCCACCTAACGAGCAGGAGCGATTCCTCCGAGTTCTACGGGTTAATACATTCCCCCACCCAACCAGAAATCACCTCATAGCCCCTACACAATTCTCTCCACAATGACGCTTCTGCGCAGAGCCCGGGTCCCTCGGGCACATAGTAGGGGGTTGCAGACAGGTACCACTAAATCCTCCGAACCCGTTATCACACCAACGAGCCTTGGGAGAGAGCCTTGGCCAGCTCTGACCTCGAGGATCAGCAACGGCTGATTGCGAGGGCCCAGAAGGCGGCCCGAGCTCAAGGCATTCTGGAATGAGGACACCTCTCGAAAGCTGCATTTACCTAATAAAGGTGTTGATAGGACGCGTTCAAGGTTAGGTGCGCTTGGAGTTTTTATGAATGCCAGAAACTGGCAACGGCCAAGCGGAGCGAGCGCGAGCACCAACAACAAGAAAACGTCTTCTTCTTCGTCTTCTGCTGGCGCCGCTATTTGTCACTACAATCACTCCCCGGCGAAAAAGGAGCCATCCTGGCGACCTATGGAACAGGCAGCACTGGTGGGCCGTAGTGCGGCTTCAGTCGGTCGACATGAACAGTTTCGCGTCCGCGACGCCGTTGGTCCGTAGATGGCTGAACAGGCTCAATGACGTAGTTGACCGGGGACGTCTGTCGTAGAACCCGGTAAGGGCCGTCATTCTTTGAGCTGAACTTTATGGAAAGGCCGGAGAATAGACGAGGGAACGCGGAGCCATACCAGCGTTCCAGGTGAATATGATGGAAAGGACAAGCCGGCGTCTCGACTATGTTTCTGGCTGGCCTGGTTTTGCGCGGTAAGAGAGCGTGCGATCTGACGCCATTCTTCGGCATAGGTGGCAGCTTCGGATAGAGTCGTAGATTCTGAGGCCTCGGGGCGATACAAAAGAATCGTGTCCATAAACGAGGAAGGTTCGCGACCATAAAGAAGAAAGAAAGGAGTGAATCCCGTGGTCGACTGAGTGGCGCTATTGTAGGCATACGTAACAAAGGGAAGGATGCGGTCCCAGTTAGTGTGGTCAGCGGAAACGTACATAGCGAGCATGTCGCCGAGAGTGCGATTGAAGCGTTCAGTCATACCATTGGTTTGCGGATGATAGGCGCTCGTAGTTCTATGGACAACGTTGCATTCGCGAAGCAGGGCTTCTACAACCTCGGGGAGGAATGAACGACCACGGTCACTCAGTAGCTCGCGAGGCGCACCATGTCGAAGAACAAGGTTGCGAAGGATGAACGAGCCTGACTTCACGTGCTGTGGCCGCCGGAAGCGCTGAAGTTTCGGCGTAGCGCGTGAGGTGGTCCACGGCGACGATAACCCAGCGGTTGCCATCTGGGGTGTATGGCAGAGGGCCGTACAAGTCAATGCCGATACGGTCGAAAGGCCGGGGGGGGGACAAGGCAATGGTTGAAGCGGCCCTGTTATCTGTTTAGGCGGGCTCTTGCGGCGTTGACACTTGGAGCACGAGTGGACGTACTGCCGAACGAAGCGGTACATTCCGCGCCAGTAGTATCGAAGCCGTAGGCGTGCATACGTCTTTAGGACACCGGCATGGGCGCGTTGAGGATCCGCATGAAAAGAGGCACAGATGACAGAACGTAGATGGCGAGGAATCACTAGCAACCATTTACGGCCATCAGAGAGGTAGTTGCGGCGGTACAGGAGCCCTTCGCGGATGGTAAAGTGGCGAGCAGTGCGCCGAAGCGAGCGGTCGGTGGTGCGGGGTGATGGCTGAGATAGATACTCTAGAAGAGAGGCTATCCAAGGATCCCGGCGTTGCTCAGATGGCGTGTCGGCGAATGTAAGAGAAGAAGAATCATAGCTTGAGACAGACGCAGCACCATACTCATCAGGCAGTGGTGAGCGCGAAAGAGCGTCGGCATCCGAATGCTTACGGCCTGACCGGTAGACAACACGGATGTCATAGTCCTGTAGACGAAGCGCCCAACGAGCTAGGCGACTATATGGGTCTTTTAATGACGACAGCCAGCACAGGGCGTGGTGATCAGTCACGACATCAAATGGACGTCCATATACGTAAGGTCGAAATTTGGTGATTGCCCAAATGATAGCAAAACATTCTTTTTCCGTGACCGAATAGTTCATTTCCGCTTTGGTGAGAGTACGGCTGGCGTAAGAGACGACGTACTCTTCGAAGCCAGACTTACGCTGGGCTAGAATAGCGCCGAGGCCGACTCCACTAGCGTCCGTGTGGATTTCTGTTGGAGCGTCTGGGTCAAAGTGGCGTAGAATAGGTGGGGATATCAAAAGATGGCGTAAGGTGGCAAGCGCATCTTCGCAAGCTGTAGACCATGCCGAGATGCCTTGGCTGTTGGCAAGCAGCTGCGTTAAGGGGGCGATTATGGACGCAAAATTACGCACGAATCGGCGAAAGTACGAACACAGGCCTATAAAGCTACGGAGCTTCTTCAGCGTACACGGCCTGGCGAATTCTTCGTACTTAGCCAAGGCTATGATGATAATGATGATGATGATTTATTCGCATCCCCCTTGAAATAGGGCAGTGACAAATACTCACCTAGCCTGCGTTTGTTAATCACGTATGCTATACCAGCTTTCATTCTAGCATAAATGTATTCATCTCCTTAATCTTTTTTCTCTTCCTCAAAACTTCTCTGTCTACCTTGCAGCGCTACATATGCCTGTAACGGATCCGGTCGCATCAATCTCTTCCCTGCCTTTTTTTCCAACGGTACGTTAAACGTCTCTTGCTTATCTCTACTGCTGATTGGTTGATGCTTCCGTTCTCTTTAAATCCATGATTATAGGTACGACTAAGTCGTGTAGGGCGCTGCATTGTGGTCGCCACGCGCACTCGGACGTCCATTCGTTCGTATCTTTGTTGGCGCATGCGTACCGCTCGCATATGCGCGTATAAAGGGGAGGCTTCGAAGCTGATGCTGTGTGGCCGGCTATGGCACGCCCATCTCATGGTATGCGAGTAAAACGCGTTGTTTTTCGGGTTCGATCTGTCCTGCTTCACGCTACCAACGGGAAGCAGCAAGCCATACCCACGGTAAGAAAGATGAAACGTTCCTTAAACGTTCCCTAGACTTTCTCTAAACTTCCCTGAATTTTTTTTCAACTTTCCTCAAACTCCCCTAAACACACTCTCTAAAATGTACATTAAGTTCTCCAAACTTCCCTAAACACTCGCCAAGACAACTTTCAAAAACTGTCAAAAACGTTGGCGTAAGGAAGCGCCGCAGCAGATATTGCCCTGAACTTACTCAAACGCCCTCTAAGCTTCCCTATACACGTTTCCTAGACTTCCGTAGACGTTCTTCAAGCTTCCCCAATCTTCCCTAAACGTTCCCTAAAAGTTCCCTAAACTTTCCTTTACACCCTTCGTCGTATTTCCACTGAATGTCAACTCGTCACGCACACCGGATACGTGGAAACATTGATGATAACGACCATGTAAAGCCTTCGAGCAGCTGTTAGATGAACTTTTTCCTTTCGACAAGCTGTAATTTAAAGACACGCATAAAACATCAATTTCAAATCTGCTATAACATTGCGTCAATTTTCATTCGGTTTTACCTCGGTGACAGTGTTACGTCTCTCTAAACAGCGGGCTAAATCCTTCGCCTTTCGTAAAATAGCGTTTCTTGGCTAGGTTGGCGAAAACACGCACCCGGCGGGCGTCCGCAAAAGGCGTCCGCAAAAGCCGTGCCCGGAAAGCACGGGACCTCTACCACCGGAATTGACGCCGGCGCCAGTGCCTTCCGCAGCAACACTCAACGCGCGCTCCACGTGTTGTCTTCACTCCGCTGCAGCAACCACCTGCAGCCGCGTCGTAGGAGATGGGAATTCCTGCAGCAGAAGTGGAAGCCCCGACTCGAAGGGGAGAAGGAAAGCGGATTGGAATAGTAGGCGCGGTCAACATGTGGTCACCCACGTAGCATATACAAAAAGGAGCACGCTCTCGCCCACAGTCTCAGTTTGCCGTCTGTTTCTGTGGAGGTACTGTCGCAGCAGCATGGAGAGTGATTCTGCAACAAGTAGCGGCAGTAGGTCTGACGTCGAGGTTTTAGTCGTAGTGTCGACATCGGCAGAAGACTCGTCGACGAAGCGCTCCCTCGACGAGGACGACTCGGGGGGACGAGCGTGAATTGAAACATGTACGCTCTACACCCAATTCACCGACTACGAAGAAGAATTAAAAAAAATAAAAGTTGGAGGATCCATAAGCATACTCTTATGAGATGAGAACACACAGAATGAGGCAACACTGCATTGCAGCCCCCTCCCGTAACAACAACCTAGCCAAAAGAAACGCTTTCGCGTTCTCATCTCGTAAGAATATGCTTAGGGATCCGCCAACATTTATTGTGCAATAGAGTAATGAGTACCTCATTAAAAAGTTTTAGCAGTAAGTCTTAATCTTCTCTAATAAGGTAACTCAAGTGAACCGCAAACATTCTAACGTGAAATTTCTAAGTATCCATGTTATCGAAGTGTGACCAGGTTGCATGCACAAGTATGTTTATTGGGCACGAAGATATCGCCAGACGGCGCAAGACTGATAAATTCAAGAGTGAAATTAGCGAAAAGCAAAAAATATATAAAATAACGTGGCAACGTACAAGCATGGCAGTTATAGTAAAACAGCTTTCGTCAAAACGTCGGCTTTTCTGTGAAGCTATATAGAAGTCTCTATGACGATGGCTAAGCCATCGCCATATATACGTGTCGCAATCGAGGTGACCGCTCAGCCGCTACCACATGCAATTGCGCCAATGAGGAGTTCCAGTGAGGTCGTGGCGCGAGTGCACCAAATTCTGGCCATCGCTAGCAAGAAGAAGGGCCCTTGAAATGCTCGCAGACTTGCTCGAGGACGGCGAACGGTGTGGTGCAATTGTTGGTGTGGTCCCCGAGGTGCACGTTGAACAGCAGCCACGACATACGGTTGCGGAAGCCTACACTGCTGGCCATTCGTTGATACTGCGTGAGCAATCGATCCAGTAACGCGGTCAGGCCAGATAATTTTGTCGAATGCAGAAAAAAAGAAACAAGAAAAGAAACGAACAAATTGGCGGTTTCGCTCGAACAGAGAGAGAGATAGATACAAACATTAATGGCATGCGGGAGATGTTAGCTGGCTGATCGCCTGGCATGCTACCCCAGGCGATGGCTCATAATTATGCTATTCAAAGTGACCACACACAGCACATAGTCGCAGATCTTGTTGTCGCATTCAGTGCGATAGCAACGTTCAGAGCGATTGCGCTCAAGTTCTTTGGATGCAGTGCAGAACGCGACGCGGAAAGGTTCCTTACAATACGTTACAGAAGGGTCCACTCTAGGTATGCCCCGCCCAGCCATGAGCATTAACGTTCGCACAAACTCATGTTCCAATAAGAAACTGCCGCAACAACGTGTCTTTATTCATCGGTCGGTAACCGTTAAAGCTACTAACCCCCCCCCCCCCCTCCCCCCACATTGTGCGCGGTGTCGCTGGCTGCGTTCCCCCTTGACAGGAACCCTTTAAGATCCCCCCAAATTCTATCTTATATATCCAAAGGCGACTATAATTCAAAATGTAAATATTGCGACACAGATCCAGCCAATCAGCATCATATTCTATGGGGTTGCAGGAATCATCCTCCCCCAAGAAATCTCCTGCGGCAAGCTCCCTCACAGGAGGCGTGGGACTCCATACTAAAATCTACGATCCCTCAAACCCAAGCCGGCCTGGCGGACTGGGTGGTGAAGGTCGCGGCCAGCTGGACGCCACCCTAGCCCCCTCTGCCTGATCTCGGCTCCCCCCTCCTCCTCCCCTTGTCTTCAATAAAGTTTATTTCCTCCTCCTCCTCCTCCTCCTTTCTATCAGACCTTGTGGTGAAGCGTAGGCAAAAACTCTTGGCAGCCTGACAGTGATGACAAGAATTAGCGTTTTGCTTGAACGGCTCGACGACAGTTCTAACACTCTGCGGGTGCTACATCTTGGCGCTACGCTGCGCGCCAGGCAAATGCTGCTAGGCCGCAGAAACAGCACCCTGTCAGCTACGCCCAAGATACCTGGCGTCTCATAACGCTGACCTGGTGAGCAGCGCCGCCAGTGGTGTTGTAGGCGGTCGCACCTCGACGGTGCACGAGCTGAGAGCGACGGGAAACCATCGGCGTTAGTCAGGTATACGCCCCCGGTTAGAATGTTGTCATAATGTTAGCTTGACGTTTACTGCACGTTTCGGTCAGACCAGCGCAGACACGCAGCACCTAGGCAGGGACGCTATAGTGTGCTCGTATTGCAAATCAGTTATGCGGAAGCCAGCTAGGTGAAGAAAGAATCGCGGACCGCGAACATTTTAAAGCGTTTAGCTTTCCTTGGGAGCTAACCACGATTTCTTTGCGTATAACTGTATTCGCGGCCCGTCGATCCGGAAGATAGTGCAGTCTCACACAACGGTAAGGACAGCACGGTGGTACGGTACCACCGTGCGGTGGTGCAGCCAGACGGTATACCGTGCGCTAGCGCATGGCGGCTCGTGCGGTGGTAATGGCAAGCGTTCTTGCGTTCTTCTGTAGAGGCGCTGTCGTTTGACAAGCTGCGCCTCTGCGACCAGAGGCGGTCACAGACGCGGCCCGCGATTCCGAACTGGTCTTTGGGGAAGTGTAGCTAGAAGTACCGGTTGGATTCCGCGTTCTTGGGAGGTAAGGCATGATACTAAGGGAAGCGCCAGCCATGACCTATAGTGCAGCATAGTGCCCAAAGTAACCACCTCCTAAAGCACGCTAAACGAAATCTTGGATGGCAACCGGCGTTGGTTCTTCAGAATTACTTTTGTCACTCACCCGACAGTAGCGAAAGCTACTAATGAAACCCGATATCACTTCTCACGAAGTCAATCTTCGCACTTGAAAAAAAAAATTTGCCCTGTTCGGGGAATTGAACCCGGCACATTACTTGGAGAAAAAATCGAAATGTATAATCGACTAATTAACTAAAATGTACTAATTAGGCTTTCAACTAATGACCTAATGGCCCATATTGCAATTTGCAAATTCTAGTGGAGTCCGCAAGGAGGATCCACTTGGAAGGAATTCTCAGGATTACACCTGTTTCGAGATATTAATTCCCGAACTTTGCGGAGAAAAGCATTGGCGTTCCACTTACTTTTTCAACAAAACGTCGTTTTATGCATTGAAGCACAAAAGTAACTGGAACACCAATGCATTTCTCCGCAACGTTCTGGAATTAATATCTCGAAACTGGTGTCATCCTAAGAATTCGTTCCAAGTGGATCCGCCTTGCGGACTCCACTAGAATTTGCTAACTTGACGGCTAGAATTTCTAAATTGCAATATGAGCCATTAGGTCATTAGTTTACTGATTATTAGTGAATTTCTTAATTAGTCGATTATGCTTTTCGATTTTCTGTGCAAGTAATGTTCACCGCGTCTTCGAGTAGACCAGCTCACGAACTAGAATTGTGATGTCTGCCACAGGCAACCTATAAAAAATTTTAAGTGTTCGCTCAAAAGACCCGGTATATTGCGGGGACGCTCGACTTTCACGTGCTCCTGATATTGCTTTCCCCGAATGGTTCGCGTCTCCTATAATCCGGCTTCGTCGCGTACCTTTGCCCCAGCGGCGGTCGCTATAATTGGTGCGACAGAGGGCGCGAGTATTGCACTGCTAACGCAACCTAACGGCGGGGTTACTCGGGCGTAGAAGGTGGGGTCCTCTTTGGCTTGGGGTCGGCCAGCTGCGTGGACGTTTCGCGAGCTCGCCAGCCGTTCGCGGGACCGTTCTGCGAAAGACTTAGGCGCAGGACACGAATGGACGAACACGATCGTTCAAACGTGCCACCGTTCGCGTGACCGTACACGCGAATGATTAGGCGGTGTCCAGCATGGAAGCAAACTTATTCGCTCGCTATCCGGTCGCGGTGAGTTGGGCTTCCTCGATTTGTCGCGCGCCCATCGGCATATTCTTCGGGCAGTAATTCGGCTAGCAGGCATTACTGTATGAAAGGTGCAATAAATGCCCTTTTGATTGTTTGCACTGTGCTGTCGTTCCGTTGTTCCAAGAACGTGCTTGAGACCCCGCAATACGTACTATATTATATATAAATCCTGTTTCAGGCATGTCACAACTTGTCTTGTTACATGTAATCATCCCCGGTGGAGATGCATCCTGCTATGCTAGACGTCTCCAGCTAAACCTACCTTGTCGGCGAAAGTCGAGGGCATCTCCGCCAAGAAGACGTTGTTCTTGGATTGCGTCAACGCATATCCGGCGACAGCAACGAGGTTGCCATCACGGCTGATCGGCACGTATTTACTCTGCGCGCATATCTGGAAGAAAAGGTGTTTCATGATTCGCGTTGAATTTGTGCCACAGCTAATTATAACGGTCACATAGTAAACTTGTCTGTTCAGTGACGTAGCTTTGGCCTCTGAGAACGCGATAACTGCAAGCGCTAACAACGGCAACGGTGTTTTATATAATAATATATGTAAGCCGGCAGTATATCAACAAGCTAACTTATGAAAGAGGCTAACAACTGTTCTTTTTTGCTGTGGGTTAGAGAGGAGGGGAGGGTCTGTCGATTGGGTAGCCATGTTGTTACACGAAACGAGAGTGAAAAACAACGACGGCTAGGACGACACGCTACATTTCATTTTAATCGGAGCTGTTAGGGCCGAGTTAGGCTCGCAAGGCATGCCGCACTGCACGTCCTGCCGCAAGCGTGCTGGTCGTGCGAAAAACTGCGCATGTCGTACACAGATGCACAAATTTCGGTTTACACAGCTTGCGCAAACCAACTGCACGCGTGCGGCGCGTGGCGTGTGGTTTGAGCGTAAGTCGGTCCTATAGAAGAGTTCAACAACGCTTTTCGTGCGGTGACGGGCGCGTGGATGGTATAGAAGCCATAGAACCGCAAGGCTACGCAGCCTGAGCTGGAGCCCCTAACCGGCCGTAGGATTGGGTCAGCGGAACGCGCAGACAGCGTCGGTAGCAAAGAGGTCTTTGGTCGGTAGAGCCGGCGCAGAATACAGGAACAGCGGCCTCCGGGCGCGCGTGATCTCAGAGGCCACGCAGGAACATACGTTTGGGTGTAATGATGGGCGGGTGGATGGTATAGAAGCCATAGAACCGCAAGGCTACGCAGCCTGAGCTGGAGCCCCTAACCGGCCGTAGGATTGGGTCAGCGGAACGCGCAGACAGCGTCGGTAGCAAAGACGTCTTTGGTCGGTAGAGCCGGCGCAGAATACAGGAACAGCGGCCTCCGGGCGCGCGTGATCTCAGAGGCCACGTAGGAACATACGTTTGGGTGTAATGATGGGCGGGTGGATGGTATAAAAGCCATAGAACCGCAAGGCTACGCAGCCTGAGCTGGAGCCCCTAACCGGCCGTAGGATTGGGTCAGCGCAACGCGCAGACAGCGTCGGTAGCAAAGAGGTCTTTGGTCGGTAGAGCCGGCGCAGAATACAGGAACAGCGGCCTCCGGGCGCGCGTGATCTCAGAGGCCACGCAGGAACATACGTTTGGGTGTAATGATGGGCGGGTGGATGGTATAGAAGCCATAGAACCGCAAGGCTACGCAGCCTGAGCTGGAGCCCCTAACCGGCCGTAGGATTGGGTCAGCGGAACGCGCAGACAGCGTCGGTAGCAAAGACGTCTTTGGTCGGTAGAGCCGGCGCAGAATACAGGAACAGCGGCCTCCGGGCGCGCGTGATCTCAGAGGCCACGCTAGGAACATACGTTTGGGTGTAATGATGGGCGGGTGGATGGTATAGAAGCCATAGAACCGCAAGGCTACGCAGCCTGAGCTGGAGCCCCTAACCGGCCGTAGGATTGGGTCAGCGGAACGCGCAGACAGCGTCGGTAGCAAAGAGGTCTTTGGTCGGTAGAGCCGGCGCAGAATACAGGAACAGCGGCCTCCGGGCGCGCGTGATCTCAGAGGCCACGCAGGAACATACGTTTGGGTGTAATGATGGGCGGGTGGATGGTATAGAAGCCATAGAACCGCAAGGCTACGCAGCCTGAGCTGGAGCCCCTAACCGGCCGTAGGATTGGGTCAGCGGAACGCGCAGACAGCGTCGGTAGCAAAGAGGTCTTTGGTCGGTAGAGCCGGCGCAGAATACAGGAACAGCGGCCTCCGGGCGCGCGTGATCTCAGAGGCCACGCAGGAACATACGTTTGGGTGTAATGATGGGCGGGTGGATGGTATAGAAGCCATAGAACCGCAAGGCTACGCAGCCTGAGCTGGAGCCCCTAACCGGCCGTAGGATTGGGTCAGCGGAACGCGCAGACAGCGTCGGTAGCAAAGAGGTCTTTGGTCGGTAGAGCCGGCGCAGAATACAGGAACAGCGGCCTCCGGGCGCGCGTGATCTCAGAGGCCACGCAGGAACATACGTTTGGGTGTAATGATGGGCGGGTGGATGGTATAGAAGCCATAGAACCGCAAAGCTACGCAGCCTGAGCTGGAGCCCCTAACCGGCCGTAGGATTGGGTCAGCGGAACGCGCAGACAGCGTCGGTAGCAAAGACGTCTTTGGTCGGTAGAGCCGGCGCAGAATACAGCAACAGCGGCCTCCGGGCGCGCGTGATCTCAGAGGCCACGCAGGAACATACGTTTGGGTGTAATGATAGGTGGGTGGATGGTATAGAAGCCATAGAACCGCAAGGCTACGCAGCCTGAGCTGGAGCCCCTAACCGGCCGTAGGATTGGGTCAGCGGAACGCGCAGACAGCGTCGGTAGCAAAGATGTCTTTGGTCGGTAGAGCCGGCGCAGAATACAGGAACAGCGGCCTCCGGGCGCGCGTGATCTCAGAGGCCACGCAGGAACATACGTTTGGGTGTAATGATGGGCGGGTGGGTGGTATAGAAGCCATAGAACCGCAAGGCTACGCAGCCTGAGCTGGAGCCCCTAACCGGCCGTATGATTGGGTCAGCGGAACGCGCAGACAGCGTCGGTAGCAAAGAGGTCTTTGGTCAGTAGAGCCGGCGCAGAATACAGGAACAGCGGCCTCCGGGCGCGCGCGATCTCAGAGGCCACGCAGGAACATACGTTTGGGTGTAATGATGGGCGGGTGGATGGTATAAAAGCCATAGAACCACAAGGCTACGCAGCCTGAGCTGGAGCCCCTAACCGGCCGTAGGATTGGGTCAGCGGAACGCGCAGACAGCGTCGGTAGCAAAGACGTCTTTGGTCGGTAGAGCCGGCGCAAAATACAGGAACAGCGGCCTCCGGGCGCGCGCGATCTCAGAGGCCACGCAGGAACATACGTTTGGGTGTAATGATGGGCGGGTGGATGGTATAGGAGCCATAGAACCGCAAGGCTACGCAGCCTGAGCTGGAGCCCCTAACCGGCCGTAGGATTGGGTCAGCGGAACGCGCAGACAGCGTCGGTAGCAAAGAGGTCTTTGGTCGGTAGAGCCGGCGCAGAATACAGGAACAGCGGCCTCCGGGCGCGCGCGATCTCAGAGGCCACGTAGGAACATACGTTTGGGTGTAATGATCAAAGCGCTTGAAAGGACTCGCGTATACAGTGCACGGATACGAACCCACGTCTTCGCATTACGCGTCGATGCTCAAAGCGATTGAGCTACCGTGGCCCCATTTTCCGATCCACGTTCAAACATCAAATCAAACATGTTTATTTTGCAGGAAGAATACAAAATTTCACTGCGGGAGAGAAATACTAAAGGCGAGAAAGCCTGGAGTATTTATGTATATCTATTAGAACTAACTCTGGGAGTGTTTACATCGCCACATTTGACTTTCGCGTCACCCTGGCCACCTGCTTCCTTGCAGCGGTTTCAGCGCGACAAGCCTTCAATGACGTCATAGACTAACACAACCATTCCACATCACGAGCGCTAAGTTCTCTCCTCCTTATGTCCGTCACGACGAATTGATCTTTTTAGCAGCGGAGCTCTTGTAGGTCCCGGCTGCGCCGTCCGTCCTTCCGCCGCTGTCACGCAGGTCCCGTGACCAGAAGAGGATGAGAGCCACGCCTGGGTGCGACTTTACAATTGCTAGTAGGTACAGCGGGGGCGAGGCACGTGCGGGTCACGTGACTTCCGCTTAGCACGCGTTGTCACGGCAATCGTGGAGCTCCTAGGTGCCTAGGGACATAATCGCTAAGGGACTTTTGAGGCACTGATCTGCACGGCCGCGCGGCGGCTACTAGTTACTTAGAGTGGCTCTCTTATCTCCGGGACCGGGCGCAGGGACCTTGCCGAGCGCAGCTCCTACGTGAGTAGGGAGCGAATCGTTTAGGGTACGTTGGATGTCAGGTGGTGTCTGGGCCACGCCGGCCGCGCTTTATTATTGTAGCGTTTGTTCTAGTGGCGGAAATCCTTGCATTAGTGGTGGTGTGGCATGACGGCTTTTGATCTCGGTGAACTGTGGTGGTGTAAACACGCGGATACTGCTCGCATTTGTACCCCGGTACCGGACGCCGACGCGAAGCGGCGGTCGTTGGGGTGTTGCGGAGCGCAGCGTAGCAACACCCCAAATAAAAAAATACTGCTCCAGTCAGGTAAACTGCTCCCTCCCTGATAGTGAGATTATATTTGGATCATCAAAACAGTGATGCGTTTATTTAGGAATACCATCGTTTCTCTCTCAACGCATCACTGTTTTGATGATCCAAATATAATCTGACTATCTGGGAGGGAGCAGTCTACCTGACTGGAGCAGTATTTTTTTTATTTGGGGTGTTGCTACGCTGCGCTCCGCAACACCCCAACGACCGCCGCTTCGCGTCGGCGTCCGGTACCGCGGCTTCCGCCGCGGCACCGGGGTACAAATGCGAGCAGTATCCGCTTGTTTACACCACCACAGTTCACCGAGATGAAAAGCCGTCATGCCACACCACCACTACTGCAAGGATTTCCGCCACTAGAACAAACGCTACAATAATAAAGCGCGGCCGGCGTGGCCCAGACACCGCCTGACATTTAACGCGCCCTATACGATTCGCTCCCTACGCACGCAGGAGCTGCGCTCGGCAAGGTCGCTGCGCCCGGTCCCGGAGATAAGATAGCCATGCTCAGCGGAGACCAGTGCCTCAAAAGTCCCTAAGCGATTATGTCCCAAGGCACCTAGGAGCTCCACAATTGCCATGTGTGATGATTAGGTTCTTTATAGTGCGATAGGAAACGCATCCAAGGTGTTACGCCTTGGTGCTTCCAATAAAAGACAAGGCTGTCTGCAAACCACACGCAAGGGAAACATTTATCAATAGAAAATAACACTCTCTTATATACACGGACTAGGAATAACAAAGCGAAAAGATTACAACGACAGTTATAGCACGCGATACACGGATAAGTTCACGAACAAAGCTGGAGTTCACTAAGATACGTAGGGGTAACAAAACAAGCGGAGGTCACGTGAAAGTATAGTGTTCACCAGTTATAGGCGAGGATGGTGGTCCAGAAGTCTATGTGGAGGTGGCACCAGCAAAATGAAGCCTGGGGTCGGAGGAAGGGAGCAAGTCTCGAACGACCGACGTGACGCTGGCTCAAGGAAGGTCTTGCCGTTGAGAAGAGGTCACATATGTTCGTCTCGAGCCTCTCCAGCAGGTCCGCTGTGATCGAGTGGAAGGCCTAGGCATCCAGGCCCAGTCACCTGGCAGCCCACTCTTCCGCACCTCGTCGTCCAGCTTCCGCAGAGCGCTCACTGTCGAGCAAACCGTAGCTTGTTGTGGGTAGATGCCAGGTCGTCGGCCGTTCGACACGTGACAACACGTGTTAAGAGGAAGTATCCGCTGTACCTACTAGCAATTGTAAAGTCGCCGCCGGGGCAGGGCAGGTCACGTGACCAGCAAAGGAGAAGAGGCACGCTGGGGGAGGAGGCGACCAATGAGAGGCCTCATTGGGCGCGAGGAGGTGAGGCGATGGATATAAGAAAAGGTGTTTCTGTTCGGCGCGCCGTTTCGGATAACGCACAATGTGAAGAGCTGCTGCCGACGCCGACCGCGTTTCCCGCGTTCGCGCCGAACGCGCGCGGTGTGCGTGACTGCAGCCGATGCCTCTGGCGGCGGCTCGGCTGGTTCCGACCATAGAACTAGACACTCAGCGAGTAGAGTCGGAAGTCGTTGCCTCGTCTGGCCTCGCAACGTTTCAATATAGCACAACTTATAGTATAAGTTTGTGTTGTAGATCTGTGTTTACTTGTGTTTACGCAATTGCATCACGTGCAACACATGCACATGTAACACTCGGTGTAACTAACACAGCTTCGCTGTTCGACCATCTTCACGGAGTGGAAGGGAGGTATAATTTTTTGTATATAACTAGGCGAGTCCCTGTACGTCCAATGGGGCTATGTCACTTCCGAAACGCGACTGGGGCAGTAGGGATCACAGCAAGGTATACAGTGTTGGGATCCAGTTGCGGGTTCGTGGCTCGGACTTGGGTTTCACAAAGAGGGTCACAGAGGAGCACCAAAATGTCGTAGTTGGCCTGCGCATACCGGGGCATCGCACTAACCTGACAAAGCGGACACGCCCTGTCGTCCGTCTCTGTCGCCGAGAGATGCTTGTTGGCAGCCGCGGCAATCAATCCGCACGGAGCTGTGACGTCATGGCTCGGCAAAACTAAGGCGAAGCGATGCGGCGCGCGCGATGACCTCACGGCTCACGCAGCTGTGGCGAGGCTAGGCGCGTTCGGCGCAGCTGGGGCGAAGCGTTGCTAGGCGACGCATGGTGACGTCATCGCCAGGCGGAGATTTTGGGCGTACACTAGACGGACCATCCTCGAGCTTACGCAGCTTCGCTAGTTCACAGGAGTATGCGCCATTGCGCTTGGACCCTTTCTGCACCACCTCCAGGATCAGCCCACATTTCCGGCGTATACCAACGGACTACCTCCAGCTTAAACAGCTTCGCCGTTCAAAAAAATAAAAGAAACTCTAGAGGGATTATGTCACTGTTTACCTGTCCAGGCGAGCACATATTCGAATTGTGGTGTGGCGCTTCAAGACAAGCTCAGAGCACTTTAATGCTGGATGCATTGACGCGAGATGTCGCCCCGAGCAGCGCTGCTCAGTTTGCCCTTTATCAACATGGTCAGTCTATATTTATGTCCACTGCAGGACAAGGACCTCTCCCAGCAATCCTCAATTACTCCTGTCTTGCGCGATCTGATTCCAGCTAGGTTGGAATCAGCTAGCACTTGATTTAGTGATCTCGATTAAAGTAGCACGCGGTTTCTGAGGCACCCCATGCTATTCTCTTCTTGTTTCTTCCGGCATTCCAAAACACGCGCCTACGCTAGTATTCGCTATTTTTGTGCTCTGTTCGAAACGACGAGGCGCCTTACCCCGTCGAAGCTGGTCATGCTTGCGTCGATGCATGGGGAGTACGGGATGTCCTGCTCGGCCTGGGCGTCCTTACGCAGCACGTAGAGAAGTGTTCCCAGCTCGAGCGAGAGGCCTACCACCGCCAATGAGTTCTGGTATGGGTACCCTGGCGCCACCAGCTCAGACTGGTTCATCTACGTCCAATAATTAAATCAATCAATCAGAGGTCTCAAGGTAAACTGCAGGTGGGACATCACATATTTTTACAGTAAAAAGTATTATGTGTTAACAAATACAAAGAAAGTGTCAACCATGTGTCGACGCTAAAGAAGATAAGGTCGACGTACATGGTGGTTAAATTATTTGATGAATAAATGTTGATTATATCTCTTTATCTCTTTCTTTATCTTTTTTCATATTCATTTATCGTATTCGTATCGTATTTACCGTGCAGTTACGTCGAGCTTGTCTTCTTTATATTTGACACTTGTTGACTCTGTTATTTTACGTAAGTGGTTACAAGATAGCCAGATCCCAGATACGCCAAACCCGTGCGAAGTCAGCAAAGGATACCAAGCTTGTCTTCAAAAGAACCTAAACTCAACGCTCGCGGCGAAAGTATGGGGCGTGCGGGAACATCCGAGATATGCCGCGCGCGCGTTTAAGTTAGCACGTACTCTGCAGATGGCACTATTAGTTAAATAAACACACACTTCATTAATTAGCCTTGAATGTTTTACGGCTAAATGTACAACTTTCTTTATAATATTGTTACGCGAAGAACGAGTCAGTAAGACGGGCAACTATTTACAGGTTGTATTTACAACAGCGGTTGCAGTGCTGACCGGTTAGGTTCACAGCGCGAGCCCAGCTCGTTCTTCCTCTTCTTTTCTCGAGTGATGGCGCCCGCGCGCCTCGGTCAAACAATCAAATACCACACGCGTGTAGCATAATCCCCCGGCGGCAGAAGCGACGTCCCGGAGCGTCTAAATGTCATCACTGGGAGGGTGATACTGCTTCAGTCGTGTAACGTGCACGATATCGCTGAACTGGGAAGCAGATGGGGCGTCAGGGGGCGATCTCGTAGGTGACGGGAGTCACGGCACGAAGCACTCGGTAGGGGCCTGTGTAACGCGACAGCAGTTTTTCTGACAGGCCGACCTGACGCGACGGAGACCATAGAAGCACCAAAGAACCATGCGGGAAGTGCACGTCTCGGTGTCGCTGGTCGTACAAACGCCTTTGACTCTCTTGGGAGTTCAGAAGGTGGTCACGGGCAATTTCCCTTGCGTGAGCAGCGCGGGCGACGGCATCGAGTGCCTATTCACTGGTGGGTGCCGCGTGAACAGGGAGAGTTGTGTCGAGGGGCAGTGCTGGTTCTCGGCCGAACGGGAGGAAAAATGGGGAATAGCCGGCTGTGTCGTGGCGCGAGGAATTATAGGCAAAGGTGACAAACGGCAGAGTGAGGTCCCAGTCTGTGTGGTCTGAAGAGACATACTTCGCGAGCATGTCTGTGAGAGTGCGATTAAGACGCTCCGTGAGGCCATTCGTTTGCGGATGGTATGACGTGGATAGCTTGTGCCTCGTGGCACAGGACTGCAGGATGTCCGCGATAACTTTTGACAGGAATGTCCGGCCACGGTCTGTGAGAAGTTGTCGTGGAGCTCCGTGTAATAAAATCACGTCGCGTAAAAGAAAATCGGCAACATCTGTGGCGCAGCTTGTAGGGAGCGCTCGGGTGATGGCGTAGCGCGTCGCGTAATCTGTGGCCACAGCGATCCACCTGTTCCCAGAGGTAGAAAGAGGAAAGGGACCAAGTAAATCTAAACCAATCCGAAAGAATGGCTCCGCGGGAATGTCGATTGGTTGTAGGTACCCAGCAGGTAGCGTCGATGGTGTCTTGCGTCGCTGGCATTTATCACACGCAGCTACGTATCTTCGAACGGAGCGAGCAAGCCTAGGCCAAAAGAAGCGTCGGCGGATCCGGTCGTAGGTACGTGACACACCGAGGTGACCGGCAGTGGGGAGGTCGTGAAGTTCGTGGAGAACAGCCGAGCGAAGGTGTTTAGGGATCACAAGGAGTAATGCTGGGCCGTCGGGGTGAACGTTGTGGCGGTAGAGTACGCCATCTTGAAGTGTGAATAAGCGAAGGGAACTGTCGGCAAGTAGAGATTCCAGGCGGTCAATGATGACACGCAAGGACGGGTCACGGCGCTGCTCGTCGGCGACATGGACCAGTGGAAAAACAGAGAGAACGCAGGCGTCGGTGTCAGGCTCAGACGTAGAGGTCGGGTCTTCGACTGGGTAGCGAGAGAGGCAATCTGCGTCCTGGTGTTGGCGTCCCGACTTGTACGTCACTGTGTAGGGATATTCTTGTAGTCGGAGAGCCCAACGACCGAGCCGGCCAGTAGGATCCTTGAGCGACGAAAGCCAACACAGCGCATGATGGTCTGTGATTACTGAGAAGGGCTTGCCATATAAATATGGGTGGAACTTTAAAACAGCCCAGACGAGAGCAAGACATTCGCGCTCGTTAATCGAATAGTTGCGCTCTGCAGTTGTCAGGAGTCGGCTAGCGTAGGCTATAACGCGGTCGTGTCCGTGTTGGCGTTGCGCTAAGACGGCGCCGATCCCATAACCATTGGCATCGGTTCGGACCTCTGTTGGTGCGGACGGGTCAAAGTGGGCCAAGATCGGTGGATTAGTCAGAATCGTGATAAGGCGTGAAAATGCGGCAGCCTGAGGGGAACCCCACGTAAAAGGCACGTCTTTCTTCATAAGTTCTGTGAGTGGTTGAGCGATTGCTGCGAAATCTTTCACGAACCGTCTGAAATAAGAACAGAGCCCCACAAAACTCCGGACGTCTTTGACAGACTGAGGTACAGGGAAAGCCGTGACTGCTCGAACCTTCTCCGGGTCGGGTTGTACTCCGAAAGCATCGACGAGATGGCCGAGCTCTGTAATCTGTCGGCGCCCGAAGTGGCACTTCGATGAGTTTAATTGGAGCCCAGCCTTGCGGAAGACGTCAAGGATGGCTGCAACGCGCTCAAGGTGCGTCTCAAATGTAGGAGAAAACACAAGGACGTCGTCGAGGTAACAGAGGCAAGTTGACCATTTGAAACCTTGAAGCAGAGAGTCCATCATCCGTTCGAACGTGGCGCGGGCATTACATAAACCGAACAGCATAACCTTAAATTGGTAGAGGCCATCTGGAGTGACGAAAGCGGTCTTTTCTTGATCTTGCTCATCGACGGAAATCTGCCAACAACCAGATCGAAGGTCAATGGAGCTCATGCATTCGTAACCAGCCGAATTCTATATTCGATATAGGGCGGCTGCTTGGTCAGGGGCGAGGTCCGGAGCGACCACGGGACGTAATGGGCCGTCGAGGTTCAAGGCATCCTGTGGGTAATCAGGACGATCTGGAGACGCGTCGGCTGCAAAAGCAGTGACGTGGTCGTCTGTCGCAGACCGGAGCGTGGCCACCACTATGCCTTCAGGTAACACTTGCTTCGTCAAGCCAAAATTGATGACGGGGAGACACATCCGATTAGCGGCAAGGGTAACGTCGGAGTATGGCACAGAGACGTCGCGCGCCAGGAGGATGTCACGAATAGGTGCAACGACATAGTCGCCATCAGGCACGGTTGCCGTTGAGGCCTCCACCACGATGTTACGCGAAGAACGAGTCAGTAAGACGGGCAACTATTTACAGGTTGTATTTACAACAGCGGTTGCAGCGCAGACCGGTTAGGTTCACAGCGCGAGCCCAGCTCGTTCTTCCTCTTCTTTTCTCGGGTGATGGCGCCCGCGCGCCTCGGTCAAACAATCAAATACCACACGCGTGTAGCAATATACTTAGTTGCTGGCTATTGCTACGCGTTCTCGGTAAGAAGAGGTATCATTCGATGTCATTTTGCTGTTCACACGACATTTGAATATGAACTAGAAAGTAGTGTTCTTCCGCACAAACCTCAAATAGCTATAATCACTAAGACTTGGTTACACAGGCATATATCAAACTCTGAGATAGTCGCACCTGACTATGGTATTCTTCGTAAGCACAGAAGTTCTTAGGGTGGAGGGGTTGCCATTCATTATCAAGAAACGTTCCATACAATCAGGCTCGCTGATATAGCTGGTTTGGAGTGTTTAGAGTGTATAATTGTTAAAAATTGCCGCAATGAATTTAGTTTGGTGATAGGTTGATCTTACCGCCCACCCAATGGCAATAGCGATTTCTTCTAAACGCTGAATGAATTTTTAAGTGTCAGTGGCGCCCTCACCAGTAACTCTTTGATAGCTGGCGATTTCAATGCATTATCCATTGACTGGAACAATGAAACTCCAGGGCCTCTCTTGAACAGTTAACTGATTTAGGTGTATTTCACGACTTTTCCCAATGAGTCCAAGAACCAACTCGTGATCACAAGACAGCGAAGTCCATTCTAGGTCTATTTAATGCGTAAGCATTCTTTGGCGAGTGCCCAAGCAAAATCTGTCCGTAACGCGGAAAGTGTCACACGCTTTATCTGCAAAATAAATCCATAGTTGACGAAGGTGATACATTTAGTCATTATAATAGTGTAAAGGTAGATAGATGACTGACAGCTTTAGATTTCAGAACTAATCAATGGAAAATGAAAGAATTAGTAGCCCTTCCCCTGTCGAGGAAATGGGGGTAAGTGAAGCTTTTGGTGTGTTTCTTCGGTGTTCCTCCGAACGAACTGCACTGACGAGTATCACATTGCGCTCGAACCACAACCGATCACACGCACTGCATCTGGCTCCAAAGTTCCGGTTGAGAAACTCCCGTTGAAACCTGGCCTTCACAGCGGGGAAGTTGGCGTTAGCGTTGTCGAGGCGTGCACCACCATTGTCGAGTTCCTGGAGGGCTAGACGACGCTGATGTTTGGCCTCTAACATCGCGGTCCCGCAACATCGCGCTCCCGCATCGCGCTCCCGCAAATGGCTCATACCCACTTAAGCAATGGCTCACACCCCCGTAAACGCGGCCTCCCCATTGCGACGACAGAATAGAAGTGAAATTCTACGCTGGAATGATTAGCGGCAACGCAGCCAGCTGCGGAAGCCGACGACGACGACGAACGCGGGAGCAGTGGCACGAGTGCGTGCCACTGCTCCCCCCTCCCCTCCCTACCCTCTTCCCGGAGCGTTGGGCGCGACGGAAGACGGCGCGCTTCCTTCCCGTTTTTCCCTTGCTTGCGCGAAATTTAGCCGCGATCGTCGGCTCACCCTCGCACGCTTTCGCTCGCACATACAGCATACGGCGCGCGGCGACGATTTTATCGCCCTTGGCCTTTATACGGAATCTCACGGTGACGACGACGGCGACAACAACGACGACGATGACGACGACGAAATGTGCCTCGAGTGTCGATATAATTGATATCGCAATAAAAGAGAGAAAACAACAGAGAGAAAACAGATCATCGTTCTTCTGATGCCCCTTGAAAACTTTCCCGCATTGCTGGTCTGCATGCGAAGAAGCCTGCTTTAGGATTTAGGATTGCGGAGTATAAAAAATGATAGAATAGCTGATTGGTAGATGTCATAATAGTGTAATAGTAGATGATTGGTAGCCTTAAAGAATCACAAAAGATCGGTCACGTAATCGCACTCACTTCGTAACATAAAAAGGAAATAAAATAAAATAAATAAAAAGGAAATACTGTGTGCTCAAACCAGCACAGAATAGCGAGAAAGAAGATGACGGAGATGAAGAACAAGCAGCTACGGTGACACAGGAGCAGCGAAACACTCACAGCGAAGGAGAAGCAGGTTCCCAGCCTCCACAGAAGACATCCAGGTTGCCTCATTTACAAAAATGTGCAGGACGCAGCAATTAAAGAAGATTGTAATCACGTGATAGTACGGAATGAAATTGTGTTTGGAACGTTATGATGTGGTCTGAGCAGCAGGAAAGACATGGTAAGGAAGACCAATGCTATAGAAATTCTGAGAATTGTCTACTAATGTGTAAGCATTCTTTGGCACCCAAAAAGCTATGATGGGTAGACATGCATAAGCTTGGCAAAGCAAGTAAGCAAAAGCGAAGTAACAGCCGAGCCAAAGACTGCTTCCGCATTAGTAGACAATTCTCAGAATTTCGGTAGCATTTTTGTTTCTTGTCGGAAGAAGTTTACCTAATTAAAACTCAGTAGTACACGTTCTCAATTGTATATGTGATCACAAACTGATAACTCGAATGTTGAACCTGGGCCACATTCCTAAAGAGAAAAAAGAAGTAAGAATTGCTCAGACTTTCATACGTGCGAATGACCCAACTGTTTTGGGTGCGCTGGTCGGCTCGCTTTTGAATTTTACTAATTTTTTGTGAAACACGCGATTGCAGTATCGATAACGTACGACAGTTCCTAAAAAAAAATGGCGTGCTCACGGGCATTAAAAGATTTCGTACCTCATAAAAGAAAAAGAATATAAGAAATACAAACTTCGGGATTATTAAAGAGGTTGTTGGCGTCGAATACAAGGCGAAACAGGATAAGAAAAACGTGCCAGCAACACCCCTTCCACGCCAACGCATACGTACGCCTGGTTCTTAAATAATGCAATACAAAACCTATAAATCGGTGCTTCAATGTTGCCATGAAATAACTTTATTCTTCCGGCTCCGGCTAAGTTCTGGCAGCCTTTATCATCAAGACAAAAGTCTCAGTATAATATGTCTATTCATGGTGAAAACGTTAATGTTGAAACGCAGCTCGCATAAGCCTTTCAACATTAGCTTTTTTTTTCCTTTTTTTTTTTTTGCTCAGGTATCACTCAAGACGATGGCAGCACTGCGCACTTTATTCCTCCAAATTGTGATCCGTAATATTTCCGCATCTGGGCAAGGTGTTCTGTCACTGTTGCTGAACTTGGACACAAATAAAAACCCGAGAGTTGACGGCATACCTTACACTTTTCTTGTTAGGTACGCTGAAGCTGAACTGTGTAGGAAGTAAATATGTCTCCTATTGGGAAAATGATTATCCCACGCTCAGTTACCGGCAGAAAGTACAGCGAGATACCTAAAGGTGGCGACTCGCATCCAATAACCTCCTAAAGGCCTATCTCATTGATGTGCTTATGCTCGAAAATTCCAGAGCACATAATATTTAAGGATACATCGGCATTCCTAGAAAATAACAACTTGATTAACAATAGGCAACACTGTTTCCGCAAAGGGAAATCGACAGTGACAGCGCTCCTTGAAACTGCTCATGAATTCGCAGCTGCTATTGAGGCTCATTGGGAAATCGACGCAATCTTTCTAGTCTTTCAAAAACCACTTGATTGTGCTTCACATTCAAAACATTTGTTGACGGTAAAAGCTATACAAAAAAAATATATGTTAATGTCATGGATAGAATCGTACTCCCGACAACAGTTTGTATTATTTGAGGATGTTTGCACGGCCACTACAGCTGTTAATCAAGCCTGAGCGGTGGAGACTCTTAAGAAATGTCGTGGACGTTGGTGGCGCAAAGCTAGGAAAATCATGCAATGCTGTGAACTTTCTATTCTGAATCGCATAGCTTTGGGTGTATTTAAGTATTTAAAGGTTACGTCAAGGTTTTAATTTATACTTCGTTTCACACTCAACGGGCAACGCTGCGGAAGTTAGACAAGTAGTGCGTTCAAAGAAGTATCACTCCACGCGTATCGCAGTGCACTCGCCTTCGATCTGCGACCCTTTTTACGGAAGTAGTAGTATACTATAGCTACAACTTTTGGACGTAAGGTCAACGTCAGATCACACACTGTCATTGCGCTTTTGCGCTTGCAGTATGCGATTTACTATGTCATTGGTCGCGAGCACAACCGATGCACTGTGGACGCTTGTCGCAGCAAAGTGTCGCTCCACTCGTTCGCTGGTAGATAGGTTCATATCTGCGACATTTTCCATGCAGTAATTACGTCACGGTTTGTGACATAACAGCGTGATACTTAATGCTACAGCGAATTACATCACGCACATATGTGACGCACATTGTTTGGATCGTGAATGCAAGCAGTGAGGTAAGTCTCAATCTGTTGCAGAATTGCCTGCTACATGTTTCATACGGAGTATGCAGGGTGTCTCAGCTATCATTCATAGCGTTTAAGAACAAAACAGAAAACGGGCCACTTTGCGTGAAGCTAACCAAGTGCATATTTTCACAGCCGAGCAGATCGAGTAGCCGCGAGTAATTTTGTTGTTGATGCCATTCAAATAAATTATTATTTGCAATTAGCTACTCTTTGTTACTGTCCTGAATGGCGTTCTGACAACTAAGAATTTGTAGGAAATTGAAAGAAACTGAAAGCTGGCATGTTTTCAACCAGCTACTTATTGCCCGTTTGCTTTTTCCGGCTGATAAAGAAAGCTCGCAGAAAATAATACATATCACGTGGCTAACTGTCCGCCCGCATCAAAACGCAGCGCCCTCAAACAAGCTCCACAGTAGTTAGCGGCAAAGCTGGCGCTTTATCGGGCGCGCGCCGCCCACGAAAGCGCGGCGCGACAGATAAAGAAACAGGACTTAGTTTCCCACTAAGTCCTGTGGAGCGGAGGTCGGTACCGTGCACTGTATAACACTAACCGCGACCCGCCGCTGGGACGACGATTAGGCAATGACCTCCGAGACCCGGAGGCGCCCACTGCGCGTACCACCCGATCTCGCAGGCCATTGTTATCGGACGCCACTGTATGTGCGTGAGGCCATTGTTGGATCTGGTAAATGCATCGCAAGGTGTTCGAGTCCGCGACTCACCAGGCCGATGAACTTCGGGTTCGGAGAGTAAAGAGCCGTCGGAGGTACGGCGTAGCACTCGGACTCGCTCCTCATTGGACCAGCCGAGGAAATGGCGATCACGGTGTCGGCCTTGTAAGTGCTGCAAAGACGGCGCATTGTTCATTCGCCACCGTAATACCCCTGCGGTTATCAATACGGTAGCTGTTTGTTTTGCAAGGACTCATTCTTTTTTTTTTTTTTTTTGCGGAGATTACGTGCTGCGGCTGGATCGGCATCGAAGACGCACAGAGGCATCGCATACAGAGTTGAGACTGCGCAGTAGAGGATATACGAGGCGTAGAGGAGCAAGCGGCATATGTAACGCTTAGACGTATGATGAAGTAGGAAGCTCCGACATCCGCAAGCGTTTGAAAAGCCTAGGGTGTGGCGAATGAATTGCCCCGGGTGGTAAAGCAGCTTGCAAAGTTTGGGTTGGTTTACGGGCAAGCCAGACTTCCAAAGGCTGCGAGGACTCCTTTGCAAATGCGGCTTGGCTTCCTTTCATGTACGAATTAATCGGATTTCGATACATCGGCGGAGGTTTTGTATAATGTAACGTACTGTTCTTTTCCCGCTTCGTGATTGACGTACTCGTGCAAAGCAACTCGTCGTGCTCTCGCTATCACCCGGATCTGTCACTCTGCGAAACAGATGATAAGAATTGAACAGGACCGGAGGAAAAGAATCCTTACCGAGTACGGCTCCCGGCTGTAGACTAATTTGATTACGAACGCGGAGTGATGAACTCGCGCGGTGAACTGGCGTGGTGAACTTGGTAGAGGAGCTGGCTACGTTATCCGAGTGCGGCATCACGACACGTATACCACGGTGGCGAACGGGAGTGGAAAAGGTGGAGGGAGGGAGAACAGTCACGCGCCGTTGTAGCGAACGATGACTTTATAAGGCCGACAACTGGTTCAGCCAAGAATATTGCCACGGGGTAGTGACGATCAATAACGTAGTATGAAAAACTGTGAATGACGAAAGTAACTATTCATTGGGCGAACTTGTGCCCACAAAACAAGTGACATTTCGAAGCACAACGATAGCGGCGAACATAATGAGCGCTCGTCCAAAATCTGATCAGCGGGTCAAGCGCGTTGGCTTTTATACGCGAGTCATCAAATGTTCCACAATAATCGCTGGTGCTGGCGAGTTTTTCCCGAAAGTAGTACACAATTCGCGTCGCGCATACGCTGCAATCAGATTACACAAGGTTCGGTGACAACAGACAGCGGATAGAACCATCGATAACATTCGAGAAACGTTCGATACATGCAGGCGCGTCCTGCGCTGGGCGATAACACTTGTTAGTCGGTGAAACGCGGTCACCCGAGAAAGATAATCAAGTACACGTGTCAATACCCTCCCCTTAAAAAGCATCGCCCCGATGCTACAAACGAACTCGAAAGCGAAAACAAAACCATGCTCTCTATACTCGGAAGGCGTCCACTTTGCGTTGCGTCTGGTCCCGAGCGCCGTGGCGAAGTCACGTGAGGCCGACCAACGTATAAGTGCCGCGCAATATTTTCTACTCTCCATTCTTCGAGTATTCCAGTTTCCAGCGCTTCTTGTTCCATTTCTGTGCCTATTTTGCTTTCCGACAGCGTGTTGACTATATAGGGGAAACTGCACTGGAAACGTTTGAGACATACAACAGGAACATTCTGCAGGGCACCATACAACGGCGTATTAGAGTTCGTTAGAAATTAGTTGCATCTATAGGAGTATAGATGTTCTATATAGGAGTATAGAGTATAGGAGTATAGTATAGATCTGTTCAGAACAACGCACACTGTGTTCCCCCACAGTTGCTCGATGTGCGCTTATTTAATAGCTAAGCGGCCATGTTTCGGCAAGATCTTCTCCTTTCTCGCACTAACGCTATTTTCTTCATCAGATGCTGAGGTGCGAACTTCGAAGTCAGTGGAAGCTAGCCGTTCGACTAGAAGGCTGGCAGCCAATATACGGACTCCGGAGGGCTTCAATCGAACAGGGCAAACAATTAGGCTGCGACGTGGAAGCTTGTCGACAGTGTTCTGTGCCTTCCCTGAGCATCTGCAGAAGCCAGTGAGTGTCGTTCCTTCATAGTGAGTATTGGTACGAGTAGTCCATGCGTGTTGAAAGTGATGCAACTCCAAACGAGCTCACAGAATCCGCTACGTGCTCGTTGTTGTTACCCGCTCAATGCCGTGTCTGTTGCTCTCGCATGAATTTGTGCCTTCATGGTATAGTAAAGTTATACACCCAAAGGCTCCACGATACCTATAGCATCAGCCCTTTTAACGTGCATCCAGACACAAAACGAACCTATCTTCCGCTTAGCGAGCCAACCAGTGGCAAAGAAAAAAAATCAGACAGCCTGTCATGTACTATTAAAACAGGAATGATCATTACTCTTTAACTCAACTTGCATGTCTACAGAGAGGTTCACTGTTAAAGGGAACACTTGTGTGCCAGGCCATGTCCTGATTTTCCTCTCTCGCAAGAGTGCAATCGCCAAGATTTGCAGCAAGGTTCGTAGCTCTGGCTCCTTTCGACACAACTGCGCAGTGAACTTGCAGTGCTTCCGCAGCCACTTACTGCTAGAACGCCAGCAAAGTGAGAGCCGCACATTTGTGTTCCCACATTAGGTAGCTAGCTAGACACTCTGTTGGTCTTCCTTATTCGAATCGCACTTTACGCAGTTCTCCCTGTGCTCTTTTCCTAGTACATCAGTGCATTTTGCATGCACAAGTACTTTGATGCGTTAATGCGACTGCATACAATTTTATACGCGCGAAAAGGCACCGATACCTCCACCAAACACCCCGGGATCTACCAGTCACTGCATGCATTGAAGTTGCAAATGCTGCCGAAGATGTGTAAGAGGTTGCATTGGCTTCACCTACTCAAGACCACTATAAGAAATTCCTCCAGGCACCGGAAGAAAAAGTCACTCAGCCCCAGAAGAAGGTGAATATGTTGCAACAAATCAAGCGAAGGCTTAGCTGAAGAAGCCACCAGATGATCAAACAAAAATAAATAAGCACGGCGGCAGCCAAACAGGACTGTGCTTTCAAAGCTTATACTTTTCAACAATCAGTAAAAGGCTATGGTCCTTTTATTGGCAAAGTTGCGAAAGCAAATATACCGCTTACTCAATGCACTCTTATCTTAGGAAAGGCAGCACCTGAAATAAAAATGTTTTCTCTTGATACTTGTATGCTGCGCTCTAATCATTACAGGTTAAAAACAAAATATGCACAGGACAGGAAGGCCTCCTCACGTACATTACGCCTTGCCTCTATGACGTTCCTGCCTATGGCAAGATGGCCGCCGCGCGCTCTGCCAGGCTTCACCCCTTAGCATTGGCACGCATAGCAAGCCTCCACTAGAGCAAATGTTCTGTTAACCTCCTTGGTTACAGTCATGGCAACGACGCATCACATTCCGAGCACTTTGGCGTGCCAACTGTTGCCTCGTGGAAGCTCTTGTAACAACAAAACGTTCGGCAGACACACTTCAGACTGCTGACGTGTGGGAATACAAAAGCATTATACCGTTTGTAGACCTCGAAAAGTCACGAACGCGCTCATTTTACACACTTATGAAGTGGCGCCACCTCCTCCCCACTGGCTGTGTCATCACGTGCCCAATGACGCACGCGCTAGGCTTAGTGAGCAAGATGGTCGCGACGTGACGTGTGCAATCAGGCACGCACTAGGCACACCTCTAGTAAGCCAGATCCGTTGAGCCACCGTGGCTCAATCCGTTGAGCCACCGTGGCTCTTCCAACCGTGGCTCTTCCCAAGCGTGCTCGTCTCGCCTCCCTGAGGCCCGGGTTCGATTCGCACCCAGACCAAAACGTAGCAAATTTTCCATTCAAACCCATTAATTTACTTTGTTTACAGGAACCTCCCTGAGAAATTTGACATCAATCCGATTATTTTTTTTTTACGTGTTTCTACTCTTTGCGCCGTCGAGCATTTTCGGTACCATCTTTCGGTCACTCCGGCTACGCTGACTTATTTTCGCCTAATGGGGCATATAATGCTCTGGCATTAAAGGTGACGCTATACCCTTCGAGAATGGAGCACGCTCCACGTGATCTCGAAGGCCGTGGGAATGCCATCAACATGGCTTGAGCAAGCTTGGCAATCGTGGCGCGCCGACTTCCGCTGATGCCCCGCTGCTAGTGGGTGGCACCATAACGACGTCATGGGAGAGTGAAGTGTGCATCTCAAAGCCGCAAAAATTCGAGACGAGGGTAACTCTCATTTCGCGAATATTTCAAATTTTCTCAGACAGATCATTTAGACCTGTGTGGGTCAATTTTCATAATTCCTTTTGCGGTGTGCTCTATGGGATGCTGAGATTAGATCTAGAGCTGATATGGTGACACGAAAACGGCCTTGCAGGGCCCCCTTAAGAGCGTCGCTGTAAAATTGACAGTCGTTTCAAAAACGGATGGTTGAACCACTATTACTCTGCTGGTTTTTGAAGTGTCGCGCATTACTTTTCTTAAGCGGCAACAATATACCAACAAAAAAATGTTCAGTTCAGTGTCACCAGACGCTTTAGGATAGCGCAACTCATATAACTACCAGCAAAGGCGGGCCCCTGATCGTCCCACGCTGTGGAAGTGAAATGTGAATTCGCGATTGTGTTGAAGTCGTGTTTCTGAAGATTACAGCGGGCGTTTACCATGAGGAGACGTACAGGCAACGTTACGAAAAGCGGACTGTGGATAAATTGTTGCCGCATTTTTGTCGGAAGATTGTGCACGTCGTGGGAAATGCCCTACGCAGTACTCCTTGAGACTTCAAAGAGTGTCGCAAATGCCTTCCCCTGAAAAAAAATTAATAAATTATAGCCTTGAATCAGCACCGTGGCCAAGCAAGTAGCCAGAGGTTGAGTGTGTTGCGCACTTGCAGGTCTAAGCGAGAATCCCGAAGGCGTCATCATTACTTTACCTAGTGAGCGACAAAGCTTTTCGCCAATCACGGAGGCAGCAGCACTTACATCTTCAAACGCAATCACATTAGTTGGGGATAAGTGGTGACTTTGATTGTGCGACGACGACGCATTTCAATGCCTCAACTTCGGAAATCCGTTATCTACCTCAGTAGCACCTGGCGCTACGCCGACGACGTGGATAGGGAATGTCAGCACACAAAACGCATTGTCTCAGCGACGACGGCAAAGTAGTCATGGTATCAATACCGTAGGTCATTTGCATCCGAAAATCGCCTCGGCTGCTGGACCGCATATCAGAGAGACAGGACGTAGTAAAAGCGGTTTGCGTTGCTGAGTTGAAGTCTCTTGCCAGTCGAGTGGCGAAAGAGGTCCGAACATGGTGGCCATTTCGTGGGAGAACCATCTAATCTCAGGAGATTGAGCTTCGATACCCCGATTCATATACCCGCTCTTGCGTGGACTGTTCTCCGTGGGTTCGCAGACTCAGTTTGTGCTGACGTATGTGTACTCGTAAGCTTTTGCAGCACTATTTCCCAGTAATGCTAATCCAACTAACCCAACGCAAGACCTAAATACTGTGTTGTCTCTCACACCCGAAGCGTTGCATAGATTGCCACGTGTATGAGTTGGTCGGGATTATATTGACCTCGAAAATCCCCATAACGGGAAGTTGTGGCCTTTATTAGAGCATATGCATAGCACGCGGCTCGAGGCATGCTGGGAAACGTCACCAAGATAATATTGCAGTGTTTGTCGGAGTACGGTCGCGTGATTTACGTTGTTGATAGCGCAGTATCGATGGCACTATCGACAGTGCGCTCAATAGTACTGTCGATAATAATAGCGCGCTATCAGTAGTACTGTCGATAACGCGCTTTCGGTGATACTGATACTACCGATAGTATCTGTAGTATCGATAGTCCCATATTAACTCAAATTTAGATAGTGTCAACAGTATAATCGATAGCTCTGCATCACTAGCATCAAGACCAGCTTTAGTTTCAAATTAAAATGCCTGACAAGCGCTCCCAACCATCACACTGGGAAAGCGCTATCATTTTAAGTTCGACAATTGCCCGGTAGAGTTTCTACAACTCCGAAATTGCGTGCCAGTAGACCTCTGAGTGTACTGCACCACACTACTCAGGATAGAGTTTCAATTGGCCAATGTGTGACGTATTGTGGCTTACTTACTCGGCGACCTCCTTGACGACGTCCTTGTACGCCTTCCACGCGTCTCCTTCGCTGTAATCGTACAGTCCTATGGCTATGATGGTCTTCTTCTCGGAAGCATTGCCTTGGATGTGTTTAAGCCTCTGTAAGGGCCGGTAAACAATGTTAGACACTAGTTTGTGGAATCTATAACATCAGGTCCCTATGTACGGTAACTAAACGACAACACTCTGCGGATCCTTAGGCTGCACGTTAACTGAATATTTGTAGTTCACCATACGGGAATGCAGACATATATATATATATATATATATATATATATATATATATATATATATATATATGTGTGTGTGTGTTCAGCGAACACTTTCTGAATTCATTTAAGGTCGCCTGTGGCAGATAGCCCAATTCTAGTTAATGAGCTGGTCTACTGGAATAGGCGGACATTACTTGCACAAGAACTTGAAAAGCATAATCGCATCATTATCAAAAATTCACTAATTAAGTTTTTAACTAATTACCTGATGGCCCATATTGCAATTTACAAACTGAAGCCGGGGAGTTCGCAAGCTGGATCCACTTGGAATTAATTCTCAGAATGACACCAGTTTCGGGATATTAATTCCCCAACTTTGCGGAGAAATGCATTGGCGTTCCAGTTAATTTTGTGCTTGAATGCATAAAGCGACGTTTTGTTAAGATACTAACTGGAACGCCAATGCATTTCTCCGCAATGTTCAATAATTAATATCTCGAAACTGGTGTCATCCTGAGAATTAATACTAAGTGGATCCGCCTTGCGAACTCCACGGCTACAATTTGTAAATTGCAATATGGGCCATCAGGTAATTAGTAAAAAACTTAATTAGTGAATTATTGGTAATTGTTCAATTATGCATTTCAATTTCTTGTGCAAGTAATGTCCGCCTCTTTGAGTAGACCAGCTCATGAACGAAAATTGTGCTATCTGCCACAGGCAACCTTTAAGAATTTTTGAAAGTGTTCGCTGAAACACCCTGTATATAACGTGAGTAGATGTACAGCGCCATTTGGTGCCTTGTGCCAAGCATTTTCAAGACGATACACTTCAACAGCACGAGATGTGAAGCTTCTATGCTGACGCTGAGACAAAATGATGTGAAAAAAAAGAAGCAAAAAAAAAAAGGCAAAAGAAGGACAGCTGACTGAAAGAAACAGGCAGGACAGAGCGCAAACACTAAACACTAACTGGATGCACGGTTATTGAGGGCATGCATGGCCTCCGATATCGGGCTACGGACGCGCCGAATCTCGGAGGCTATGTGCCGTTGTTTCCCCCGTGACCTGTGGTTCCGTCGAGGTTGCCCGAAGTTCTGCACTTTTTGTGAGACATCGCTGCAAGCGAATCTTCCGGACTACTTATTTGAACACAGCACGCAAGTAAGGGACCCATCACGTATTAAAATGCGGCTGCCGCGAAAGACCCCTCCTGTGCGAATTTCGAGTGTGACCCGCTGTATATGCAACAGGAAATTGTCATTCATCTGACTGCAGAAGAATGCTACAGGTCGATGCACCTTCTGCGTTCTCAAAAAAAGAAACTACGCAGTTCATGAAACAAATATAATAAAACATTCTGAGCGAACCGCTTTTTTTTTTTTCTGACCTATTGCAGTGCTCGAAATGCGAAAAGCTGCGTTTACTACGAATTCCCCGTAAGCTCCCAAGCTTACTACTTTTCGAGTACGCCGAAATGGGCATTTTTCGTGGTGTTATCAGAAATGTGGAATGCAATTTATTATCATATGAAGCTTTCTCGACGATGAAAATTTCTGCGCGGATTATCGTAATGGTTTGTGTGTTTGTGTAGATGTATAATAAAAGTGAAAGTTTGCTGTTGTGGCTACTGAAATTTCATTTGCGCTGGGAATCTTTGGCCAGGATCAACATAGTTTAACAAGACATTTTTTTTTTCAGCAGCCGTAAATGGGTCAAGGTTCACCTATGAAAAGTAGTATTCAACATGTACAGCGAAAAAAGATTAAAGATAAAGAAACATACGCCAAGCGAAAAGCGCTTTTTCGCGCTTGACTGAAAGACTGAAAATATCAAATTTCGAGAAGTTCTCGCTGCGCCACACGGCCCAAATACGAGAAAATACTCTGAAATCTGTGACGTCACGCTGCCCTACCGTCGCAGAGGTTCCGGCGCGAAATTCAAACAATGGAAGTGCGAAATGTATTTTTCTTCCAGTAACGAGCATTTTACCCCAAAAATTAGCAGCATTATAATGTTGTTTCCAACGAGTACATTAGCGGTGTTTTATTTTTATACGTTTCTTTAGTGTTTGTGTTTAGTGCCCCTTGGGCACTCATTGAAATACAAGGGAGGTAGGTCTTACCCCAATCAAAAGCTTGGTAAGAGAAAGGACAGGGGGAACGAAACATTGGCGGTAACGCCACCTCGACATAAACGCCTCAGCTGCTCACGACGTGACGAATTTTGTCACCACGTGCTCTGAGCAATAGTGCCTTGTTTATGAATGAAAAATGGCATCATTGTCATCTTAAATGAAGTATAATTGAAGGCTGGCGTGTTCGTGTGTGTTAATCTCGTAAAAACGCGACACAAAAAGTAAAGGGAAGAGAGAAACGGGACGTACAGAAAGGCGACACAAGAACAGGAATTAAGTTATTACAGAATAGAACAGTATAAAGAGGTTGATTCCAACTTGGTGATAGTGAACTATGACTGGTGCTGGCGGTAGACATTTTGAATCGAATTAACATAGAATGAATCCAGGAAAAGAACAGGAAAATTAACCGTTATTTTTATTTCAATGTCGAGATAGTAAGTGACAGTAAAGTGGGCGCAAACACCGCTTGCTGCGGGTGGGAGTCGAACCCAAATTTTCCGCATTACCTGTGCAGTACCACCCTTGAAAATGACGTTTTATTAAAAAAAGGTAGATTTTTTATTTTTACTATTCCAAGAATCTGTAGACATACAGAATTGTGGTGGAGAAAAAAATTGCGTCTCTATATATCTGGTTCCGTTCTAAAGTTATGCACTAGGATAATTGAAAACAACAAATAGGTTTTAAAGTTATAGGGTTTCAGTTGAAATGCGACCCCTGTTACGTCTGCACACGGAAAAGGGCATTGCTTGGACGTTTCCCACAAGGCAGTCTGTTCATCAGCGTGCGCCCAGACGATTACTGGGCCCGACATACACTGACCCTGGCAAGCTGAACGTCACGGAGAGCCCACAATTTGATGAAAGGGGCCTGCGTCGAAGACTACCATGAGAACCGCGCCAACCTTGGTTTCCCAGATTGCACGTGGTTCACGTGGTTGCAACGTACTCGGGGGGCGTGGGTGCAACACCAGAGGAGGAGCCGGCAGAGCGGAGCGACGTTATGGGAGGGATTTTGCGACCGATTCGACGATTGTGATTGGCAGAGATACAGTCATCAGATTCCCTAGTCTAGTCTCCTAGGGAAGACGGCTGTTTTAAAAGCGAGAACCTGTGGTGCAGTGAGAGCTGTCCTGACGTGTCCTTATCTCAGACGTTTAATATGCTCCTAACATTGAGTGGGCTTCCGTATCGGGAGCCAGTGTGAATAATGTTAAATAAATCCGTTTTCTGTCGACACTACTTCCGGATCCCTATGGCTGAAGGATCCCCGGCCTAAACGCTACCCCGAGCCGCAGCACCCCCTAGAACTACACTTTTTTTTTTTTTTTTTTTTTGGGGGGGGGGGGGGGCTATAAGATACTTAATACTAATGACAACGCAAACATCTTAGTTCATTGCACAGCCTGCAGATCGACCTATGTAATGCTGCGAAGCCATTTTTCTCTTCATGTAATGGAATCGCTAGTTATGCTTAATGGAGCAACATGCATACATATTTTGAGTAATTTTGATAATTTAAAATCAGTCTTTTTTTACATAACAACTTTAATGTCTTTTCGAAGGTCTTTTCAACTGCCTTTCTGAAGGTAGACGCAAAGCAATCAATCTAGGGTGAAAATCTAAATAGATTTCCGAAAAGGTGGTGACACACCCATTAAGCGACCGTGGCCACGGTAGTCCACCCGTCAACTTTAGCTCTTTCCGTACCGCGCCCATTGGGCATGGCCAGCCCTCTATCGATGGTTTGAAACGGCGCTTTCGAGACCTTCCGCGCCGTTCACGGACACACTGCGCCATCGGACGTGAAAGAAGAGAAACTATATTCTTGTTTTCCTAGCAGTTCGCTTTTTTTCCCACCAAGCGGTGATTTTTAAACGCGCTCTGAAGTTTCGCGATCGTCAAAGCGGAACGCAAAAACGTCCGGCTCCGGAAACGGCGCGCTCGCTTCGGGAGATTGCAGATATCGCGATTCCGCTGCCTCTGCGGCTCGTCTTATCGATGCATCGAATAGCAGCGAGTCAGGGGGGTACGCTGACTTTTCGTCGGACTTTGAGTGCTTTGAGTCTGACAGTTGACGACGACGCAAACCAGCCCGGAACATCGGCGGCCGCAGCCCGGCACGCCAAACTGTAGTGCTTGCAGTGAAATTTTTGTAGCGAAATACCTGCTCAATGAACAATTTTTATTTTTTCGGAGATAGTGCCCAAAAGACGGCAATACATTTTTCATATCTCATAGTTTTCGTAACATTTCTTTCTTAGTAGATACAAGCGTGTCTTTAGAAACATTTTTCAATTTTATCGCACAATCTTGATCTTAACAATTTATATCTTTTTTATGACATACATCTAGTTAATAAAAGTTTAATAAGTGAAAAGTGCATTCATTTTTCTCTATATTTATGTATTACATTAAATATTGAGTGCAGTAGTTCTTTCAGAAAAAAACATCTACCGTAACATACAAAAAACGCCTATGGTGTTTCCCCATGGTAGGGAAAGAGTTAAGGGGTAAAAGGGGCTCGGTTTGGCCCTCAGCTTTCTTTGGCTTCATATTGTCTGCTTGATTCATATGCTTGAAACAAACAGGAAAATCCATATGCGTGGTTCCCCTTATTTATATCGTTATAACGGCAGCATTATTGTTTGTAATTTATTTTCTACACAGAAACAGGTCCAAACGTTAGACCGACTTCATGAACGCAAGTGATAGGCGCTATGATAGTGCTATATGATGATGATATGAATGCAAGTGATAGGCGATATGGGGGAGAGAAGTGGGAGAGAGGGAAAAAAGCCCGGACTTCATTTCCTCATTTATTATTGGACCTTTTACCAGGACGGATACGCAAAACCTACCTTTTTGAAAGCGCATGCGAGTACGTATAATTTATTTAATGATAGTCGTTAGTGCCCCGTCATTCCCTCATGCAGGCTGCGCAATGTCACACCATGTGCGTTAGTGAGACTTCAGAAGAACGTGAACTTGGTCTAGTTTGTACCTACTGCACGACATGTTTACCGCTAAAGAACGACTAGAACAGCCAACGAATCACGAATACGATGACACCCGTGTGGTATTATGAATACCCTCCCCTCCCCCCCCCCTCCCCCCGCGTCGAATACGCGAATTACGAATTCACGAACACCACCCGTGTCGTTTATTCACGTTTCTTTCGCTGTCCTTGTCTTTCTTTACCTGTAAACATGTCGTGCAGTTAGCGCCACGAAGTTTAGGCCAGGAGGTGAACTCACTTCGAGTACCGATTTCAGGGCCGTCACCGTCGCTACGAGTTCTCCGAGAGAAACGACAACGTTCAGCAGGCCGTAGTGCTTGATGTGCTGCCGGGCCAATGACACCAGGGCGGCCCTGGCGCCATCTACCTTGCGTGCCGTGATATAGCTGTAGCAGAAGATACGCAAAGCAACTGATCAACTGATTGATATGTGGAGACGCACATGCGCACATGCGCATGTGCACGCGCACGCACCCGCACACGCACCCGCACACGCACACACAGGCACACACTAGTAAAGACAGGCAGAGAGCATATTTGTTGCAGTGAGCATACGTAGGTACATCGGCTCTTTGGTTGAATTAGCTCGATCAATGCGAAGAGCAACAATAGAGAGTTTTTGAATTGGGTTCCGAAGACCTTTGTCTTGGGACCCTTGCGTTGGTTGCCCTTGCATGGGATCAGAGGAGCATCAGAGTTTTAGAATTGGGACAAAAGCAGCGTTGGGTTGCGCGCTCGGGACGCCGCAGTGGTGGAAATAGAAGGCGCTTGAAAGCGAAAAACAAACAAACAAGAAGAGTCTTTTTGCAAGTGAAACCTAAAGGAATGCACCTTTATTTGCATATTGGGGGGCTTGGCAGTCTTTGCAATAAAAATAATGACTATGTTATTATTTGTGCGACTTCTTTCTGCCATATTTAAGCCAAAGGGAGGGGGGGGGGGGGGTTCAAAAGATGCTGACCCGAGCGCAGCTATCGTCTTCTTGCGTCAGCCCTGAGTCTCTTGCCTCTAATGACGCCGAAAATCACCCAGAACACGGCAATTTTTATCGCAACTAACTTGATTGAGTGATCCAAGCTCTGGATGGCTGCGGCTCGTACGTCTCGCTTGGCTATCACGCGACTGCTCGTCGCCCGCGCGAGCCACCCAAAGGCGGTATGGGAACCTACGCTATTTCTCGAGTTGAGCATCTTTGGCTGACCCTAACGCAAAGACCCAAAGCTGCCTTGCGTTTTGCGCATGCTCAGTTGTGGCCCGCTATCTTCTAGGGGCCCCAAGGCGCTTGGGGCCCCTTTTCTAAAACTCGCTAATGAGCTTCACACTCAAATAGGAACCTTTAGACGCTGCCACGTGATTATCAGAACCCCGAGTACTAAAACAAAGCAAATAAAAAAGAACACAGCTAACTTTGTTGCCCCTTTCCGACTTGAGAGTGTGCTTACGGTAAAGCTAAGCCTTTTGGCATTCCCGAAGTACCCTTTGCCTTGAATCTTCGAGGCAACCACGTGGTACTTAGAAACACCAACTACAAATAAAAAAAACACTGCATATCCACGGGGTGAATGATGATGAGTGGGCGAAGCTCCGGAGGGAATCATCGGTAAACCGTGAATCTTCCGTGTAATTCGCCCAGTCTCGCCGCACTAAATCGAACGATTGACTTCCACCAATGACACGCGCCATATGTGACGTCATTCCTATTTTATAACAGCACCCTTCATTATAATTGCCCCATCTCCCGCTTAAGGGGACGCTAGCACAAACGCGTTAGAAACGTGCAGTACTCTCTAGTAAGGGGGAGAGGCCACAGCGTCTTACGCAGCCGTTTACACATGCCGGAACGTGCACCGCGTTTGCCGACGCCATCATATGACTGCTGAGAGAGTATAACCCCCGAATTCATAAACGCTCCTCGACTTGAACTTGACTTGCCAAGTTGGGGGGAGGGAAGGGAGGTGACCTTTAGCTGCGGCACCAAGTGCCTATTTATATCAGAGGCTCCGGCACCAGTCAGCAACGCCGCACGCATTTTGTGCGAACGCGGGCAAAACGCCAACGGCGTCGACATTAGTTCTGCGTGTTGCCGGTGCTGCTGCATGTCCAAGTTTATACAGCTGATAAAGCTACTATCATTTACTCCGTATAGCTCTCTACAAATTTGCTATCGCAATTGGTGCTTCGCCTTTCAGGTGAAACTGCGACCACTTTTTTTTTTTATAAAAGTAGACGTGGCTACCTACTACGACGACTACTATACTACTACTACTACTACTACATACTACAGAGGAGGGACAGACCCACACCCTAAGGAGCTTCTCCCCTAAAAAAATGGTGTAGTTTAGCTTTGGTTAACCCTGGTTGATAGCGAAAGCTTCTCTGCCCTGGCTTGGGCCATTGTCGAGCTGTGGCCAAGATTAGGGAGCCTACATGCAAGCGCTGTTTTACTTGCATGTAGGCTCCCTAGCCAAGATGTGGTTTCGCAATGATATACAGACATGTTTGCAATGAATACAGTGCTTATTCACGATTTTTTATGGCTATGAAGACACTGCGGTGATCAGTGAAGTAGTGAGAATTGGTTGCAACTCGCAGCCGGGCCCCACTCTACTCGCGCAACGGCGGCAATGTCGTCTCCTTTCAGGGCTCCGTAAAGGCCTAAATATAGTCCGACGTAGCGTCAACGCACGCACACGTTATGTCACGCTGGCGAGAACAACAGCGGTTATAGTTCGACCGATGGTTCGACGTACTGGCGCCGCCAACGTAACCGGGCGCGCGGCCAATGCGCTCCGACGCGCCCGGCGTCTGATGACGCCCGCCCGCGTGCCTATAACGCCGGACTATAAACGCGCCTTAATGCTCTCTTGTGGTTTGACCTCTAGCTCTCAAGGTGAAAACTGTTACGTCACTGACGGCTGCCCGAGGCTAGCGTAATGAAGTTTTGGCTTCAAAAGTAACAGTGCATTCGAATGAGAATGTCAAGTAATTTAATGAATGTCACTTGAGCGCGCAGGCTTTCGCCTTCACCATCTTTGGCACATGCTAAAGTGACTGTCAATCTTTTGTTTCGCACTTTTAATATTTAGTTTGAGAATATTTAAAATAAAAGGCATGCGCTGTCGGTGTTTTGTTTCATGATATTTGTTTGTGGGCTGTCATAGCTGAAACATCCGAGGAATAAGTTTGTAAATAATGCAAGACAAAGTGTGAGCAACGATAACGTCGGACTATAAACGCGCCTTAATGCTCTCTTGCGGTTTGACCTCTAGCTCTCAAGGTGAAAATTGTTGAGTCGCCGACGGCTGCCCGAGGTAGCGTAATGAAGCTTTCGCACCTTTTCATGCCGTCTAGTATCCAAAAGTATTGGCACGTTGTAGTGACGGGGAAGAAACTGACTGCGCCAAACGTGTGCGTGAAGAATAGACAGGATCATTTACCACTGCATCTTGCTACATCTCGTCTTCTTCATCAACATCATCATCAGCCTATATTTATGTCCACTGCAGGACGAAGGCCTGTCCCTGCTATCTCCAATTACCTCTGTCTTGCGCGCTAGCTGATTCCAACTTGCGCCTGCAAATTTCCTGACTTCATTACCCCCCCTAATCTGCCGTTCTCGACTGCGTTTGCCTTCTCTTGGTATGTATTCTGTAACTCTAATAATCCATCGGTTACCCATCCTTAGTGTGCCTTTACTTACAGTCTCACATCCTAAAAAGCATGTAAGTGTGCGAGTTAAAGACAGATTTACACTCTGATTCACAGTTAAGTGCGCAAATTATTTTACAGTGTAGGAGAATGTCTGCAAGTTCTTTCACCGTGCTCACCGGTAGTCGAAGGCGACACCGAGCTTGACATGACGGTAAGCCCTCGCTTTCTTTCTGAACAGCGCCCAGCTGACGTCATCGACGGCGCCGAACAGCTCGCGTTCCAAGAGAACCACCTCGCAGTAGTACAGGTAGTCGCAGTACTTGTCCGGCGGATACATGGACTGCGTGACGGCCGAGTGGCTCACGGTGCACACAAGCTCCTTGACTGCGCAGGAGTTTGAAAAGGAGAGCGCCCAGTGCACGGACATTGTCACGTGTGTCCCCGGCTTCAGAGTTTCGTGCAAGAGAGAGAGATTGTAGTTGTGAAGAGGAAGAGACGCTATTTTCTGCAGCCCTTTAGGGAGCACGACTTAGCGCCTTGGGGAAGGGGCGGGGATGTAAAGAAGAGAGAGAAGAAAGAGAGAGAAGAAAGGTAGTGGGTAAAGTCTCTTGGAAAGGGAATTGTGCGGACCTGAAAGTCATCGCTTGCTTACTTGGACATCCTGTCAAGAACGTTGCGCTTAATTCCCGTTAACCCAAGTAGTCACTGTGCTCGAGGCATCGCCATTATGTGATTTCTCAACTTTTTCTTCACTACGAGGGGACTGTCGGCTTGCACTCGAAAACGTTGATGAGTGAAAAAACGATTTCTGAGCTACACCTCATCACTGCAGATTCTGTCGAAAAGCATGACCGACGCATAGTGGCTACTTCGTTCGACTGTTGGCGCCGCACCTATCGCACTTCGTCGGACATTTACAGCGAAGCTGTATATCGCTATAGGTTCTGTTCAAACGTGCGTGCATCGACATGGTGTGTCAAAAAAGTGTCGTCGAGAAAATTGAATCCACGGTAGTCTATGTATGCAGGTTTCTTAACATAAGTGTCAAAACCAGTGATGAATGACCATTACGTCAGTCTACCCACCAATCCACCAATTTAGGTGGACGAAGGAGGATTAAGGTGGATTAGGGTGTATTAAGTCTGATTAAGGTCGATTAAGGTAGTTAAGGTGTAATTAAGGAGCATTAGGGTTGATTAAGGTGGATTAGGTTGCGTTTAGGTGGATTAAGATCGATTAAGATTGATGAAGGAAGATTAAAATAGATTAAGGTTGACTAAGGTTTATTAAGGTGGATGATTGAGTATTAAGGTTGATTAAGGAAGACTAGTGTACATTAGGGTGGAATAAGATCGACTAAGGTGGATTAAGGAAGATTAGGGTGAATTAAGGTGGATTAAGGTCAATTAAGGTGGAATAAGGAGGATTAGGGTTTATTAAAGTGGATTAAGGTCGATTCAGGTGGATCAGGGACGATGAAGAAGGATTAAGGTGCATTAAGGTGTCCCGTCTTGATGCTTTAATTGCAGATATATTGTCATACATATATATATAATTTCGTCATTTTAGAAGAACACATAACAGCTTCGCTGGTCGTCCTTCTTCAAAGAATGGAAGGGCACTAAGTTTTTTTTCAAGTCCTAGGGGATAGTCGTAGCTTTTAAGAATACGTGCACAGCCTCTCAGTGTGCCTGTTCTCGATGAGTCATGTTGTGTTTTCGTCTCCCGTTATGCGCTGGTCGTAAAAAAAGGCGAAAGCTTGCACTAGGCCGCGCAAAGCTCCAGACACAGCGAAGCTGGCTGACCGCGTCTCTTGATTGTAGCTAGGTTGAACTTGGCTATGTCGAGGTTTAAACTTGGTTGTAGCTCTCGTGTGCATCATCTGTGCTAGTACTTGAAAGGCTGCGGTAGTACTGGAAAGGTGCGCCGCGCCATCACGCCACCGCCGCGCTATCGCCGCCGCCACAGCTGGTATGACGTCATGCTCCCCCGCACCGTCGTGCTACCGCCGCGCACCTGTCCAGTACTAGCACAGATGACGTACACGAGTACAGGCCTAGCTACAACCAAGTTTAAACCTCGACATAGCCAAGTTCAACCTAGCTACAACCAAGAGACGCAATCAATCGGCCAGCTTCTTTGTGTCTTGAGCTTTGCGCGGCCTAGCGCACGCTTTCGCCTTTTTTTTGTCACTCCTGGCTCAGCGCGCCGCGGAGAAGAGAGGCGTGAGTCGGGAAGGGAGGGAGGAGCTGGTTAGGGAGCTAGCGACGAGGAAACCGCGTGCGCATGCGCCGCGCCGCCCTCCTGGTTGTCGCCGCCCTCCTGGTTGCCATGGCTACGGCGCCGTAGTTTCTTGATACGAAACTCGAGCCACACATAACAGCTGGCTTAAACAGCTTCGCTGTTAATAATGCAGAACCATCACGCCTTAAGCCAACCCTTATTCTCAGTATGGTACATGAATTTACCTGGCGGTGGCGTGGATCCCGTCGGTAGCGTAGTCGGCGTCGGAGTCGGCTTGGTGGGCGGCGTTGTGGCAGACGTACTGGTTGACGTCGTAGTTGACTTCGTAGTTAGTATCGCAGTCGGCTCCGTAGTCCGGCTTCGTGGTCGGCATGGTGATCGACTGCGTAGTCGGTGTGGTGGTCGGCTGCGTAGTCGGCTCCGTAGTCGGCTTTGTTCTCGGCGTGGTGGTCGACTGCGTAGACAGTGTGGAGGTCGGTTGCGTATTCGGCTTCTTGGTCGGCTTCGTTTTCGGCGTGGTGATCGACAGCGTAGTTTGCGTGGTGGTCGGCTTGGGAGTTGGCGTGGTAATCGGAATTGTAGTTGGTCGCGTGACCGTCAGATATGCAGTCGTCTCCGCTGTAGTGGATACACGCAGAGTCGCCGGTGGCGTGTCTGGCAAATCTGCGCCCGAACACAAAATGTACGTGCATCAGCCATCGATCAGTCGCGGTAACCAAAATAGAAATATCGTTTATCGACAGGAGCAAACGTGTTTATAATGTGAGCGTGGAAGTGGTCCTAGAAATGTAAGGGTAGTTCTTACTGTTTGCGTTACGTTTGCTTAATAACTTTGCACTGTGTGATATGCGGGGTGTTTATTGCGTTGTTAACAAAATTTAAAGAGAAAAACACCTGTGGCATGCGGCACTATTCTACTTCTTGAGATAGATGTGTGAATATTTGATTAAATATTCACCCAAAGTGCCAGAAGAGTCCAGTAGCGTGGCAATTTTGCGTGTATTTGAGGCTTCTTTCACGCTCGGAAAAACACTTTCATGTAGCACGTGTGGAGTAACAGGAAGCTGTATCGGGAGGCTTTCATCTAGCTCTACAATATTCTCATTGACACATTTCATCTATATATATATATATATATATATATATATAATATTTTAGAAGTTGACAAATTTTTTAATACTTAGGCGGAATGCAAAACGTAATCTGAGTACCTCCAAGCGACGCTTAACACCATTACCTTTGTTGTGCCCCGCTACGTGGCATTTGTATATTTTTAAATCTTTTAAATCAGACTCTAGAGCCTCACTGGCGATCATGAATTCTTGTTCCCTTGTCAGGCAATTGAACATTATCTCTGCCCTCTACATATTAATCATTAACCCCACTCTTACACTTTCTCGGTTATGGTCCTGAATCGTTTGTTGTAATTCGTCCGCATTGTTGCTGAACAGGACAATGTCGTCTGCAAACCGAAGGTTCCTGAGATATTCGCCGTTGATCCTCCCTCCTAAGCCTTCCCAGTCTAAGAGCTGGAAAATGTACCATAGTAAATTAATTATGGCAATCCGGGGTGTGCCAGGATGTTCCCCGGGTTTCGCGGTCCAGGGCCTTGATCTAACGCAAAAGGAAATCAAGAAAAAAAAATGTCACGCCAGCACTCTTTTGACGGCGGCGCCCGAGTGTCGAGGACAGTGGCCGGATACCCACCAGGGGGTTCCGTGGAGACAGGCCGCTCCAGAGTTGCAGGTTCCGGTGAAGGCGTGGCCTCCTCTGGCAGGTTTTCGGGTACAGGCGGTGGTCGGACAGGTCTATGCGCCGGTCGGACACTCGGCACAACGAGGCCCGACGTGGCGTTTTCCGAAGTATTGTTCACAGTGTCTTCGCCCTCTTCATCTGCATGGCAGCACCACAACGGTGGAACAGATAACCACCTGCATTGCACGAGCAAGACAAGCCACCAGGCACGAGCAGCCACGAGCCTGCTGCCTGCCCATCTGAACAGCAATCATGGGCGGACCTCAAACAACATGAAGGGCGACAGCTGGGAGCACTAATTTATGCGTCGAGGTTCAGTGTACTGCAGCGCACGCGCACTGAACGTTGCTTGGAATGTGAACCCTTTCAAGGGTACGCTTTAGCAAACGCGGCCCCTGAGAAAGGCGAATAAGGAATCGCGAGCGATGCATGTGCATTTATATTGCATAACGAGCATTTATGTGAAGCTCAGATCCGCAGCTTACGCGTGTAATCTCATTTACGCGTTGACTTGGCTACAAGGCCGACTGTTCTTAACCCGTACATCATCTAAACGGGACAGCGATTGGCGATACAGTCGACTCCTATTACTACGACCCTTGCGGGACTGCAAGATGAGTTCGATTTATCTGTAAGGTCGAAATAATGAGTGACGGCAAAGTAAACGCGTTCGAATAATTTTCGTAGCTGAAGCTAGATTTTGCTGTCTTTCTGCTCCTTGTCTCATGAAGCGCTGCTTAACCACCGTGCTTTGACGAGCGCCTACATGTTGAAACGATGCCCAAGCGTTGGACTTAAGTGAAAAATAAAGTACTTAAAGTTCTGAAAATAAAAGCAGCGTAAAAGTACAGTAATACAGCTTCACACCGAGGGAATCAGCAGCACCATCTCCTGAATTTCTTGCGTTCTCAAGCCTCAGTAACCGCTGCTGCATGCATGAGGAGACAGCGGCGTGGGTCGAACTAAGCGAAGTAGCATGCTTTCGCATTCGAACTAAACGAGTCTTTCTTTCATAGCAATGAAGTCGAGGTTTTGACGGAAGCCCGTTTGGTCGGGGAGGGATCACGATGAAAGATGAAAAGTAGGACACCGACCACTAAAAGAATACCCAAAAAATTGGCTGAGGTATAACTCTTGTAAACCTAGTTATCACGAGCGAAAGGTCTGTCTGGGTTGATTTTGAAGACTATGCACACAATGTTTCGTCAATGCACGATTCCCCGCTCGGCAAGCTTCTCTATAACGTGTAATCTGACCTCACTTTGCTCTGGTGTTTCAGCAGCCAACCTTGACTTTGCTTGAGATTTCGCAGCCTGCCGTCTAGCTATATCTACTAGATGATTGGATTCATCTTGTCGCTTGCGCTGAAGCGCACGCACAGACGGCGCTGCCGGCGCGCCATGGCGAGACTTCGCGACCAAGTGCCGGCGAAGCAGCCGGTAAACCCTCTCCTAATCACGTGGTACCGCAGCGCAGCAGCGATGCCTCTCCGCAGCGGATCACGTGGCGTGACGTCACACCTGTCACACTTGCGCTCCGGCGGCTCAAGGTCATTGCGACGCGATGAATCATCTCGCGAGACATGGCGTAGTAGAGCTTTCGCTCTAAAAACGCGTTTCGGCTCCCCTGACGGGACTCTTGTTCACAATGTAATACAAAGCAATATATTCTTTCTCGCCGGGATTTGGTAGTGCGCTCGAATTAAGCGAAAAGTAGAAATAACGGAGATCGAATTAACGAGAGTGGACTGTAAATTAGGAGTTCAGCGAAGCTCTTAGGCCGATTCTGGATGATACAGATACTACAGCTAGCACAGAGAAATGAAGAGCGCAGAGAGATTAACAGAGGGAAGAAATCGTGAGGACGGGGTAGTGGAATAGACACCAAGGTATTTAAAATACTTTTTAAATACTAAAGCGTGGCCGTACCTGGCGTGCTATACCAAGAATGACAGGGTTTGCGTTTCGACAATAGGAACTTCCAGTCAAATGCATTCTTCATTTATTTTGCACCACGACACTACAGTGCCAAAATCACGCCGCGAGACATCAATATCTTCCGCGCCGCGTATAGGTTTATCAATTCTACAGTCATCTGCGCCTCGCGCGCGAGCATTCCCTATCACCTTGCGGTAAACACTTGGACATGCAGTAAGCATATTCAGCACTGTGAAATCGAGCAGGCGCAAGATAGTTTGTTACCCTATCATCGTATAGCTGGTAGAGGATCTTTCCATGTATTTAAAAGCTAGAGAGAATACTATCAAAGTAAGCCAGCTCCATTGCGATCTGCATGCCGAGTTTACTTAGAAATAGCCAGTGTAGTTGAAATATTGCAATTTGTTTCCCAAGCAAAAAGCGTACTCCAATGCACATTTAACGTGACAGACCTAAATGAGTTCGTCCTTGTAGATTTTCTCATCTCGCCGTTTCTGCTTTCTAAACGCTGCTTCATAATATTTTGAGAGTATGTAAACGATTTCTATAGTCTCTAAAAGATGCCTATCTATAGGCTATCTCAAACGTCTTTTTTCCTATGAGTCCAGCGGAAGGTCCTTTTATAGACTTCTCATAAACGTTCCTCTAAGTGGTACATGAAAAGTTCATCCGTAGCGTGCTTTAAACGCTTTTCTCTGTAGTCTATAGAGTGACTATGATTATACTGTGGAATCACGGTCGTAGACTTTGTCGGCTAAAGTCTGCAGGTTGCACATATTTGGATTGGAAATCTACAACCTACAATTTAGCCAAAAGTAACAACTTAGCGAAAAAGAACACACATGTTAACGAATCGTGTGCTCAAAAAGCATGTACTTATACTACCAAAGAGCGAGTCTTTAAGCAGATAAAGTTGTCTATATAGGAAGTCCAGACTATATATGCTATTGTGTCCAAATGTATGTTTATAATGATCTCCCATCTAAGGCCTCTTGAGAAAGAAATACGTTGCGCATGCTGAACGTGCTTATGTGAGATAAACAAGATAGATCCAATCTATTAGGCAAATTGGTCACTGCGTAATAGAGCAAAGTTACACAAAGGCGCGCTGAAAAGCTCTGCCATCTCACCACAACAGTTCACATTCGTATCGCTTGCATAACACTTCTTACCGTTACCACCAGTACCAGCAATGACAAAGACGATCAGCGCGAGTACGGCCATGAACATCATGCAGAAGATCATGGTCGTGATGGCTACCTTGAGGTCAGAGTCCCTGCGGGGCAGTGGCACCTTCTTGCTTACCAACGAATACTTGGGTTATTTAGGCGCTCTCTTTCTCTTTCTTTTTAGTCGTTTCGGAGGATCTTGGATACTGAATTTTGTTTCTTCCTTCGGCATAACAATGGAGGGGGTCGGGGTTATTGCAGTGTGGGTTAGGGTATTTACACAAATGTTGCTTGTTGCCGCTTTTAGTTACCGCGCTGTGTAAGTTATACGCAAGTTCGGCACAACTACCATTCTGCATGACTACTGTTCGTCATGATATATTACGGTGCGAAAAAAAAAATAGAACAAAGAAACACAAATTGGGTGAATGGCACTCATCCTTTCGACGTGGGTTTCTTTATGCCCGGTCGTTCTTTTTTTTTTTTCTCATAATACTTACACCGGTAGGACTGATCATACGGGTATTATGCTATTAGCCCCTTTGAAAGCGCTGCTGTTCGGTACGCGAGTGGCGTGGGCGCCCGCTGACCTTGCATTTTTTTTTTCGTTTTGCGCACAACGTCAAAACGTGATAAAAAAAATGCTGACCAAAACATAACGGGCTGCTAATGTTTGCGAATACCAGTTCGAACTTACGTCATGCTACTAGTACTTAATAAATTGGCTGAATAATTTGGGCCTAGTTAGCTAATCAATACAACAAAATACTCCAGCTTGTGGAGGACGACTATCAAGAGAACACCGTTGGCCGCGCCCTGTTATCGCTATTGTTTCTTATAGCTTTTTTTTTTTTCAGCTTCGGCTCATTATTAGCTGGGACACCTTGCATAATATTTTCCGTGAGTTTGTCCCAACGGTACAAGAGGCTTATAACGGCCGCCCCGAAAACACCGGCGCTACTCAGATGGCTGGCCCAAATTTTCCGACCCGTATTATTTGGTAATGGCAGAATAGCACCAAGGTAATCGAAGTCAGCCAAGGAGCGAAGCGCGTTACAAAAGGACACGTCGTCATTCGGGGAATAACCGTGACTACAGAACGAATGCCGGCCACGTCGGACGACTCTCGTTTGCATGAAAAGTGTAGTAAATGCAGTTGCGAGTATACTTACTCGTCATCAACTGAAATCAAGACAGAAAGGCAGTGATGCAGCATGCACAAGTGATGGGCTGGTTACATCAAAATCGGTGGTGCTTCGGGACGAGCTTGCTTTGATTATTTCCTTATCGCCGCTCACGCGCCATCCTCTTAAATGCTACAGCATTTCGCTGCCTACTTCTCGGGCAAAAGTTCACCGTCTGACAACGATAAACGAATGAGTACGCACACTCCTTCATTCATCGTTTCTAGGAAAACCCCATACGCCCTGCACCACTTCACTTGTTTGTTGGCGTATAAAGCGTAAAGAAAGAAACATGATTATTGCACAGTGCATATAGGATATTCCAACAGGGCTATAGGAGGACCGTGGAGAGCGTCTGATGCTTGACGTCAATGGTTGGGAAGAGGCATTGCCGTTCTAGGTGGTGTTGAATGGCGTTAATTCGATAGGCGGACCAGATGAGGGAGAAAAGAGTGAGAAGGAGAAGACGAGGATGAGAAGGTGCGAGGGAAATGGGAGGTGCAGGTTTGAAAGAAGACATCGCAGTCTCCTTAGCGCGCAGTTGGGTCTTATCGGCGCCAAACTTTTTTCGTGTACTTTCATTTACCTTTACCTTATCACTCCTACATTTCAGCAACAACGAAAACTTCCCTCCTGAGCATTATCTGGCTTCACTTTAGGTTGCCTTGATACTATTGTGACTAATAAAAATTTGATCCCTCGTTTCGCCCCATGTTCTCGCTCATATATGTATAAAAATAGAGAGACATATGCCGGCTGCTGTGCTGCCTGCATGTGTATTTTCATGGTATAAATGAGGTTTCAGAAGATTGCTGCCGCTGAACTTACCCCACGACTGGATGTAGTCGATGTCTGAAAAGGATAGTACGAGTTCGAGTCACTGCCCAGGCCCTCTGCGATCGGCATTCGATCGATTAAACTCTAGGCCTAACGAACACCGTAATGCATGTCCTGGATTACGGTGTGTTCACCCGGACTTCTACAACAGAATGAATATACACCGCCGTCATTGCGAGCATGGGTGGCGACGCCAGCCACATTGTGTTGTTGCTTTATTTTTCTTGCTTACAAAGCTACGATGAGAGTTGCCTTTTTGCTACTGCGGATGAGTTATTTACTAATTCAGCTAAATTTATAGGGACCCTACAACGTCTTTGAAGGCCACCATTTGTGCTCAAGATCTTTTCCGGCCAAGCGTGTCAAGGAAGTAAGAGCAAGAAAAGCTATGGCAAATAACGCACAGATGAACAACAGAAACTTCGATATACAAGCAAAATGAAAGCTACCCTAGACTCGAATTAGCCCTGCCATGGATGCCACATTTCCGTCTCACATGAAGTAGAAGTGCAACGCCCAATAGCAGTAGGCACTGACGCTACGTACTGGAAGTTAGCATTCCGTGGGATCGGCCTGTTAAGATTGCGTCGTATCCATGGTGATAACACCTTCCCCGTAGCGGTCGTGATAACCAAGCGATACTTATAAATGGCGCTA
>NC_051160.1:31589561-31597061 GCF_013339745.2 Dermacentor silvarum | reverse complement strand
TACGTGCAATTAGAACTTCAATGTCAATAAAAATATGATGGTTTTTAACACCACGGTAGTCTTTATTGGCTTTGGTTCTAAATTAATCTAAAATCAGTAATAAAAGTACATTATAATCGTCATCATCATCAGCCTATATTTCTGTCCACTGCAGGACGAAGGCCTCTTCCGGCGACCTCCAATTACCCCTGTCTTCAGCTAACTGGTTCCAACTTGGGCCTGCAAATTTCCCAACTACACCAGCGCACCTAGTCTTCTGCCGTGCTCGACGGCAATAATAATAAATGATACGCAGATCCAAGCCTCATGTTGGAATCTATGCGAAACGAAGATTTCCTGAGGCGAATAATTAAACGATCAAGAACTAAACACGACGCGTACAAGTGACTTTACTGTCCTTCTATGGAACGAGTAATCTCAAGGTTAGTTTATGTTCACGCACTGAACAGGTCACAACCTTAATGTTATGCGATGTTTATGAGTGTGCACCACACCGTTTGCTATAGCAATGCCGAATTGCAAGGAGCAGTTTATGTGAATGCACACTGCGAGTCGTCAGCACTGTGACATCACAAGGACGAATGTGATGTTTGATGTCTCTCGAGGAAAAAATAGTGAAGATATGGGTACGACACGAAAGGCATCGGTACGGTTGAGTACCATACGCCTGTTTCCTTCCTACGTCTCATGGGAAATGACGCACGCAACGTACTGTCGAGCGCAAGCGCTACAAGCCCTGTGACGCACGCGCTGCTAACCTCAAGGTGCTGATGGGCTTTGGCACTATGAGAGGTACAGAGAGTTATGCGCAAGATCGTGACCTAACGGTTAGAGCATCGGGTGGTTGTACTGCGAGACCGAGATTCGATCCCACCATTGCACACGCGTTACTTCTTTTGTATTCTGCGTTCAAGCTATTCGGTGAGACAGTAGCAGCAGTAGCACACAACAACAGCCATGATTTGCTATTCCGAAGCTTTCGGAAAGACAGCTTCGCTTGAATAAACAAATAAATAAATAATTCGATAGTAGGGGCACTTCAGAGCGTGATTATAGGTTGAGGTCATTGCCGCATGGACATTTCCAGTGCACTTATCGCACCAGTGTGCCACACACAGACCTGACAGATTTGGTTGTCTTAGGGCCAGGCCTGATTGGGGAGAGCGAAGGTCTAGAATTTCCGGATGAAAGATGCCTGTGAAAAAAAAATTGTAATAGATTCGCGGCCTTTTTCGAACCAAACGCGGCTTGGAGTGCGACATTCACGTAGACAGGCATGCTCAGGCATATAAGTAGGTCTCCGTCCGGTAGCAAATTATAGCAAATCTGCTCAGAACGACCTCTCTACCTGTCTTGTGAGTAAAATTTCTCTACTGCCTGGGTTCATGTTTCGCACGACGTCCCTTGGAAGTGGCACTCGGGAGGGATGTTGTGGTGAGAAATACGGAAGAAAGACGGGCGGCACAAAAGACGCGATGCCGCCACGTCAGTCGTTATGCCAATGTGGCCTTGTCATCGTCGGCTTGCCGTCGTTGTTGTTGTTGTAGTTGTTGCCGTCGCCGTCGAGTTTGGTCATCGTCGTCGTTGACATCGTCACCCATGCCATTGTGCTCAATGTCGTCGTCGTCCACCTAATTGTAATACTGCAGTGTCGGCGTATATCTGTTGTCAACCCACACACACTCGCATTACATTACATGAAAATTACCGCATATGCTATTTCAGGGCCGGGCCTATGTACATGCCGGAATACTACTATGCACGACGAAGTTGCGTCATCTGGTAACATTTTGCGCAGTTCAAAGCGATGATACACCGTTGGAGCTTGATGATGATGATGATGATGATGATGATGATGATGATGATGATGATGATTTAATGGCATCCTCTTTGAAACCGGGCGGTGACAAATAGTCACTTAGCCTGCTAGATTTATACAGGTATGATATACATGTTTTTTTTATCTAGCATTTTTTTTAAATTTTACTAATCTTGTTTTCCCTCATTATCTACCTTGTACCTCTACCTATGACTAAGAGATCAAATCAGGTCGTATCAATCTCGTCCCTGCTTTTTTTTTTCCAACAATACTCCAAATCTCTCTTGTTTATCTCGACTGCTGACCTGTTGATGCCAGCGCCCAAGCGTTGCTGTAATGTGTAGTATCTAACACAAAAAAAAAACTTGAAGCTGTACAAAGAAAAGCAGTTATAAGTTTCTTTATTCTAAATTTAAAAGTACATTCTCACCGTCTGAACTCATGGCTGCTAACAACATTGAAAAACTTGAACTACGACGAGAAAAAAAACCCACCTCAACTTTCTTTACCTACTTAATCATAAGTTAGCCCTTGACCCGCATACATATTTATCTCCTCTGTCCACTAGACACACACGACATCACCAAGCCCATTCTTTAACCCCGTATTTTGCTAAAACTAACGCGTGTCAGTTTTCCTTTTTCCCGCGTACTGTGTTAGAATGGAACCGTCTCATTGATTTTAGCAAATTTTCTGTAACTTAGAGCCTTGATATGTACTGTTAATTGGCATTTACATTTGCGTTATTTTTTCCCATGTTAGGTACTGTTAATTGGTGATTTCTCTCATGCGGACACCGATTACTTGTATGTACAATCAACTCGCTTTTCTGTTTTGACCTGTACAGCATAAACATGCATTTATTGTGTTTTTTTTTTCTTTCTCCCACTGCATCATGTCGCTGCTTTGCTGCCACGGTGGCACGGCCAAGTCAGGCATTTCCTCAGCCTTTAGCCGTGTCTCCCAAGGCAATTTTGTACCGAATTTGCCTTTAATAAACCCAAAGAAAGAAAGAAAGAAAGAAAGAAGAAAGAAGAAGAAAGAAGAAAGAAAGAAGAAAGAAAGAAAGAAAGAAAGAAAGAAAGAAAGAAAGAAAGAAAGAAAGAAAGAAAGAAAGAAAGAAAGAAAGAAAGAAAGAAAGAAAGAAAGATACGTACTATTCATTGATGTTATATTTCCATATTGCATAATATTTTCCTATATAATCTTTTGTGTTTGTACTTTTATCCTACCGCTTGTACCTGTCCTGCTTGGACCAATTCATGCTATCGAGTATGAAATAAATCTTCTTCTTTCTCGTGTTTTACGTGCCAAAACAAGTTCTGATTATGAGGCACGCCGTAGTGGTGGGATCCGGATTAATTTTGACCAACTGGGGTTCTTTAACGTGCGCTACAACGCAAGCACACGGGCGTTTTTGCATTTCGCCTCCATCGAAATAAATAAATAAACATAAATAACTACTGCCCTCACTGAGTGAATCCCTTCACATTCCATTAGGATGTGCTGAGTGGTCTCTCAATCTTTGATGCAGCATACACATGGCTCGTGTAGTTCCCAGTATTTGATCGGGTATGTTTTTGTCCTTAGGCAACCGGCTCGAGATAACAGAGCTTCCCTCCTAGGAACTCCTAAGATTCCTTCTAACTCCTAACTCCTAAGAACTCCTTCGCGGCCTCGGCCGCGAAGCCTGAGGGTGGCCTCCGAGATGCATGGCGTCCTGCGGCGTGCGAACTCTTTGCAACGCGCGATGCAGATACCGGGCTCCTTCTCTCGCGCTTCTTTCTGGACACGCTGTGCCAACTAGCGACGCTACCGAGAAGTCCGCGCGTGGCCTTCGAGGCGAGAATCGCGGCTCGCCGGTGGCTGCGAACGCTGAGAATCGCTCCTTCGCTTGTCGCACACTCAGTGGCACATACTAAACGACCAGAGTTGGCGGGAGGTTCATTAAAGAGCGGCACATACCGAGTGCATTCACGGCGCAGTTCGCTAAAGCGCTGGCCAGAAAGACGTTCATTGAAAAGGCGCACATACCCAGCGCATTTGTTGCACAGCCTGTTAAGCGTCGGGTTGCTGTCTTTGAGGAACCCTTGTGACGGGGGTTCGATTACTGCTAAGCATCGAGACATTTAAGGGATCTTTTCCACCACTGAACAGTCGCATATTCCCAGCGGCACATACGAGTACCTGGTTACTCAGGTTGCCGTAAAAACGTTATTTGAAGAGCGGCACAAACCCATTGGCCCAAAGCCAATAGCCCATGTCGGCGTGAAGGAGGTTCGTTGGAAAGCGGCCCATATGCATGCATTGCCACATACGCGGTTCGTTTGTGCTTGTCTCTCTCTCTCTCTCTCTCTCGCTCCCTCTACCGCTCTCTTCCTCTTTTTATCCCCATACTCCCCCTCTCTCTCTCTCTCTACTCAATGACTCAAGTTGGTCGGAGGGTTGGTTTCGAACTATGTTCCCTCGGCACAACAGTCCGATGCGTTACCCACTTGACCGTGGACCACATATGACCCAGTTAGGCGGGAAAATGGTCAGACATTTGCATACACAGGATAGACAGTTAGCCCCCGGGAAGTTCGTGAAGTGCCCTCAAAATGCTAGCACATTAAAAAAGACGATCAACTGCGCGGAAACCAGAGTGGTCAATTGGTGTCGCACCAACTAAATAGACCCGGGTTAACGATGAAATGATGATGATGATGGGGCGACAACGAAAGCATAATAAATATAGCGCACCGACCATGCAAGAACGACAGCCTGACGATGGAGTGAAGACGACGGACTTACGAGGACGGTGTGACAAAGACGGCAATGGAAGGATGAAAGCGTAACAGCGTCGACGGCGCGATGACGAGCGTGCGATGACCGCGAAATGACGAAGACGGTATGACAACAGCGAACGCCTGAGCGGGACGCTCCGTAAAGGGAAAATTCTGCGGACGCCAGATGCCCTGAGCACTAAATCGTTAAAAAAAGAGCTTTGCGCTGTTGCTTGTTTCCTCATTACATAGCATGGCGCTTACCCGCTGCAAATTAGAGACGTTGTTGTTGTTGTTGTCGCTCAAAACTCTTGCTAGTCTGATTCCTAAACTTTGGCGCATACCCACTACGGGGGATTGGCCAAGAAGCAGGCGGTTTCAACTATGTTTATGAGAAATTTAACAAAAACCCAATCTGCATAGCAGTCGTTACAAAATACTATTAAGAATTTTGAGATAAAGCAATTTGTCTTTATGTAAAAATCAGCCAAGATAACGAGGAAGATTTAGTTATTGAAATAAACTAAGTACGTTGAGGCGGTTCTCCACGAGCGCCCGTTTTTGTGTCTAGTCACTATAGTGGGTTGTGCCGCGCTTGCCAACCGGCGCAGCCAATGGAATTCAGCCAACACACCAACCAATTGGAGTGGGCCAGACAAACATTTGGAACGAACCAACCAATCGTATAGAACGAACCAGCCAATTGGAAGGAAGCCAACTGACCAACTGGAACCAGTCAACCAGCTAACCGTCGGTCTCAGTTCCTGCTGTCATTCGACTCGGACGGTCATACCTTCTTTGTCCTCACCGGTCCTGAGCTGATCGCCCTGAACGTCTCCTGCCCTGTTCAGCGCCCACGTCCCGACCTCATAAGGTAAAATCTGCGTCCCGTCTAGATTCAGCGGGACACACTTGTGTTTAGGAGAGCTCGCGGAGGAAGATGTACGCTGTTGGCACTCGCGGATCTAGACCGTAAGCCTTGTGGCCCTCCAACCCCACCCTTCTGGGAAAGATGTCGGTCGTCCAGCGCTGCAAGACCTAAGCATGCAGTTCGATGTACGGCATGTGTATTACGCGCCTTGAGATGAACTCGCCGACGCTGCGCGACGCGACGTTATAAATGCGCTGGAAAATCGTTCCTTGGGGTTGGCGAACCGCAGCGTGAACCGCAGCGCGCGTCTTTGTCTCGCTTATATAATCGTCACAAGCGACGCCACATTTTGCTTTAGTTTCTTTCTCTTTTTTTTTTTTTCTTTCGCTGTTCACGTCACGCAGCCAACCCGGACGGCTGCGAGGGCACCAGTCTAAGGTGTGTTGAATGCAACTAATGGTAGAGTCCTTCCGCATTAATTAGGTGGCACGATTATACCGTTAGGTCGGCATCTAGGAGAAGCAGCAGTGCAGTTATTTCCAGCTAGCTGTTTCTTCCTTCAGCGCGGTGCAATGGCCGAGTATCCACCAGTTTGACGGTGCAAATCCTATGCTGCATTGTTTATATAACGTGCGCGGAGAACAATATTTCGCCGTCCTCGTCCCATTTGCACTTTCTTGAGGCAAACTGTGCGCAAGCACCTAATACGTAGGAAGGGAAGACGAACACAGCCTTTCATTCCTTCCTATTTCTGCGGCCTCGGGAATGGAATACCGACTCGCCTAGAAACCAGCCTTCCATTTCTTTTCAGCTTTCTCGCAGACCAGCTGTGAGAGAACGGTAGCGCAGTTCCTGTTGGTTTCCACTGTTTCACTCTCTTCTCGGCTAAGGCACCCGACTGTTGCGGCTCAACCATGGGCGGTAAGCTCTTCTCCTTTTTTTTTTCTGGGATTTTACGTGCCAAAACAAGTTCTGATTATGAGACACGCCGTAGTGGAGGGCTCCGGATTAATTTTGACCACCTGGGGTTCTTTAACGTGCACTACAACGCAAGCACACGGGCGTTTTTTGCATTTTCGCCTCCATCGAAATGCGGCCGCCAGCTGCCGGTATTCGATCCCGCGATCTCGTGCTCAGCAGCGCAACGCCTTAGCTGACTGAGCCACCCCGGCGGGTGGCGGTAAGCTCCTTTACCGTACTACGAAGAAAGTGTTTTATGCCGGGACCCACCGAAAGTTGGTCTCATGCAAGTGCGTAACCAGATGATCATCACGCAAATCCGCGAGAGGGCGATATTTCGTCTGCATAACTGTTAGGATATAGGAGGCATAGTATACAGGTTAGAAAAGGTGTGGTTTATTATAGGGGCCCTGAACCACTTTTTCTGGAAGTCGAGAAATGCATTTGAAGGTAAAACGCACTATTTCAGAAATAATTTGACGCAAGTAGTACTTCAGATCAGAAGCGGAGTTATTGGCAATCAAAGATTGCTTATGATTCCCCCCTTCGCGGTATACTCCCGCTCCTTCTTCAGTGGCTTGCGCTGCGAAGGCTACGGCGCAGCAGGGCGTGCCCTCAAAGCTACGCCTACTGAACGTCACCGCGTGACGCGCAGTTCAAGTTTAATTTTGGATGTTCACTGTAGACGACACTACTTCCGGTTTTGGCGCCTACGACGCGCCAAACTCGAGGCTATCTTTCCATTTATTTACGCTGCAGTTCACGGTGTCTCAACACTTTGCTGTGCCAGAGTGTACTAGATAGCAACGCGATTCTGTTTTCTCTCACCGAGTGGGAAGTAGCACATGTCCTTTCGCACTTACCTCTACGGAAATCGCAATTCCGATGGTCTAACGCAACGTCGTTCGACCGAACGTCGTCGAACAGTCCGAACAACGTCGAACAGTGTTGTCAAAATTACAGGGGGACAGGTAGCCTGGCGTCACCAAGCTGACAAAAGGCTGTTTAAAGCAGTTCCTGCGGTATGTAAAACGTTTGAGCATTTGTTAAAAGAAGCCTCGGGCTCACCTTCATAGGGTTTATCC